>NC_056739.1:1748354722-1748427222 GCF_019279795.1 Protopterus annectens
GCTCTCATACCCAGGATTTTTTGTAACTAGTGCAGGTTAATGTAATTTCTGACTGTTCTTGCTTTTTAGCATATATTACTTTGAAATGTTATTTCCTTTTTTTTTATTTTCCAGTGCTGTGGCTGAAAAAAAATCAGCTTTGATCATTCCACATACCTGTTGAACAAAAGAATAAAGCAACATAAAAAGTCCAGAATAGGACCATCCATATTTGTTTTTAATTTTACTTTTTTACTGTTGTTACATGTCGGTCCCTAAGAAATTACTCTGGCATGAAACAGGTTAAACACAGCTCTCAACTTCTTTGCTCAAGAATTTTGGCAAAGTCAGAAACAATGGGATGTCAAAACCACAAACCAAAGACAATTGTTGCTTATTACTCTAATTCACTTAAAAAGTTAATAAGGCAGGTTTTGCATAAAAATAAAATTTTGAACAATAATTACTATGAAACTTTTATATCTTGCATTATTGACTGACTGTAAATGTCGAAAATGCAAAATGACAAAGCAGCTTTTAAGCAAATTCTTTCCATGCGAAAGAAGTCGCTTGGCGCTTCTGTCACTTTGCCGTTTTCGGCACTGTAGTGCAATCTCGGAGTTGATATATTTAAGTAGGGGGTGTCAGGGGCACAGCCCCCCACGTAAGATAGTGTTTAGTGTGTTTTTTTTATTTTTTTATTTTTATTTTTGGGAACAGCGATTTTTTTCCCTGGAGAAAAAAATCGCTGCTTTGGTAGTTCGCTTATTTACATTTTCACTGTTTTGGGTTCGTTATAACAGCATTCAGTCTTTTGATCATTCACTATTATAACATAGACCCTTCAAAATCAGGGCAGCTGACAGGAATATGGCTGAATAGCATGCACATGCCTTCACTGGTGGATGGATAGGATGGACTTGTAGGCAGATCACCAACATACCAAACACAGAAGAGACTGTGTGGTGTGGCAAATGACCTGCTCACTCTTCTTGTGGGAAGAAAACAAGGCATAGTATTGCAAAACTAACCCATGACAATAAGCGAAGGAACAAAATACCTGTGCTGCTGATGGATTGCACATGCATTTAGAAATGGGAAGGGGACCAACATGCAATAAAATGTATATTGGAACTCGTATGTCCCCATCCCACCAACTGGAATAGAATGAGTCACCACAATTTTAACTCCTGCTTTTTGAATCATACTATATCAAGTGAGGGTTGGCATAATGGCCAAAGTATTTACTTTACAGACACAAGGAACAGGGTTTGATTCTCACCTTGGAAAGTTAGCTAGACTTAAAAATGCACCCTGAACTCATTGGCATAGTAATCATTTATGAACATATAACACCAGTGCAGATAGAAAATCCCAAAGGAGACAGACAGTGACATGGGAGCTCTTAAGTCCCCATCCCACCCATTGGAAATGGAATGAGTCACCACAAACTAACTTCAGCTGTTGAATCATTATATATCTAACCTCAATTAACCAGAGACCAGCATTTCTGCTTTTTCTTTTATTGCTGTTGCATGTCTTTCACTCTTCTATCTGCATTGTTGAGTTCTTGACATGTCAGTCATACTTGATTTTAACCTAAAAAACAAAACCTTTCATTCTGTATTTATGTTTGTGATATTTTTATTAAATGTTTTTAACTTTATCTCAGTTTCTTTTGATGTTTATGCCTGTAGGAGTCAATGGTTCTGTTTACTGGGTCTGCTACAGGTTCTCACTTGCTAGTAGCTTGCTACACACTTGTTCGCTGCCACTAGCTCAAAAAAGTAAGTGCTGTAACTTCCATTAACTTGATCACCCATAACTATGTAGCCATCCCAATGTCCAAAGCTATAAAACTCTATAGCCTTAGTAAAGCAGTAACTCTAACCCTAAAACTCCCACATAGTTCTCAACCCATGTTCTTGCTCCCTTACCCTAAAACTCTATTCCCACTCCCTATCCCTTAAGTTCCTGATCACACCCTAAACCTAGAACTCAAACTCTGTACCCTAACCTAAATTCCCCAATTGCTCCCTAATCCTAACCTTCCCCTCCTGCTCCCCAAACCTAAAACTTCCTCTCTGCTCCCTAACCCTAAAATCTTCCTCCAGGTCCCTAACCCTAAAAATCCCTCTCCCACTCCTTCCTCAAGCCTGCCACACTTACCCAGTTCGAACTCGAATAATGTGTGTGGGTAAGGCACAAAAGCTATTGCACTGGAGCACTGGATTTGTAGTGCCTTCTCTTAAAATGTTATAGTTAACTGGTTTGCTCAAAAATATACAGTATGCAAGAGGTATATTTTTGAGCAAACCAGTTAACTATAAGACTACTAGAACTATAAGATTCCTAAAACTATAAGACTACTAGAACTATAAGATTACTAGAATTATAAGACTACTAGAACAATAAAACTACTAGAACTAAAAGACTACTAGAACTATAAGATTACTAGAACAATAAGACTATTAGAATGAACTGTAAGATTACTAGAATTGAAATCAAGGAATGCAGAACAGAGTTTATCAACAGTCACAGGATTTACTTTCTGCCAAAACTTGCACCCAATTATTTAATTTACCTTTGTTCTTCAGATATTTTAAAAATTTTGTTTTTGTCTCTACATATTTATGCTTATTTTATCATTCTCTGTGTTCTTTATTTAGCTATCAAAGATACTCAGGAAAGAAATAGAGCTTATCCTTCAAATATGCTTCCTTCTGTATACATCCAGTTTTAGAACATTGTTAGTAATATTTCTTCTAATAACTCATCAGACATTATTTTGTACTTTATTAGCTCTGTCTTTTGTTGTGTTATTGTAACTAGGTTACACACATTAAACTTGATCATAGCCAAAATGCCGAAACGTGCGTAGTAAATAACCTCTACTGGAGGGGTTAATTTCTGTTCATAAGCGTGCAGGCAGAATTCCTGGGAGTCTTGTTATAGTGTTTTTTCTCATTCTAGGGCTGGCATGCAACATCCCTGTGGATCAGTTTAATCTGTTCTAAGGGTCAGAATTAAAGAAATGCACAAAAACATCAGCACTTCACTAGTTATTTTAAGAACATGTTAAAAATAAATGAATGTTTCTCCTTATTTGGTGAGAAATAAGGGTTTGCCTTTATTTGGGGAATTGCTAGATAATCAAAAATATGCTTTTTCGTCAGGGGAACTGAATTGTGACTGGAATTTATATACAACATTGTAATAAATATTCACTCTGTAGGACTGCAGAAATCCCCTTCTCAAGCAATATAGCAGTCACTGTTTTTTGTGACACGTGCACAGCTGAAAGGCCACATGAACACAAATATTGCAGGTAGTCAGTTTTTTTACTTCACAGATGTGACATCTGAGTAAGACAGCAGGGAATACATTTATTTAATCATCCTCTTAAGAGTCTGCAAATGCTTCTGTGGAAGGGGACACTTGTTTTACAATTGCAAAATATTGATGAAATGAGTAGTGAATCTCCTGTACTAAAAAGTAAACAATGCAAAACACGATTTACTTATTAGTTTTTAATGCCTTCTGTGTTTCTACTTCATTAGGCTGTTGGCATCTTTTATTGTACTCCAGGAGCATTCATGGTGCTTGACTGATTTTGTTTTAAAGCTGATAATAACCATTTACTTGAATTCTCAGAATTCCACATAGTTGCCATGAAAGCAATAAGGATCACTGCAGCTTCAGTGATCACCAGTATGCATTATACCTTCCTAAATATATTTTCAGATCTTGTCTTTTTTACATTTTTTTAAAGTTACTTGAAACTTTTATAATAATCAATAGTTCAATATTTTCATTTTTAGAGTTCTGTAAGGTTGATAAATAACTTGGAGAATGTGGAAAAAGCAAGTGAATGTTCCAAACTGTATGGTGGAGACTTAGTCTTATCCTTTGTTTAAGTTTCTGTGCATCCCTTGTAGCTGTCCCTGAATTTGTAGAATGTCCTTGATGTTGTCTGTCAGTTGATAATGCTAAACATTAGAGTTTCATTCTTATCCTTCAGAAAATGCATGCTGATGCAACACCTATCGCTCTGTTAATTTTTAAGTGAATTACAGTAATATTTAAAAATGTCCATTATTTTGGTTCTGGACAGAATTCTTTTTTTTTTTTTTTTTTTTTTTAAGTGAGCAAAGAAGTTGAGAGAGATGCTTCTATATTAGTAGCATATATGACTTATAATTACAGAGATCATAGCCTGGATTGAAACAAATGGTCAGATACAGTAGTGAATTATAACTAAAGTAAACCAAAGCATTTTGTGGCATTTAGAAAGCGGATCAGGAAACTGTGGGAGAAGTAACTGGTGGAAACAGATCCGCTTTAACCATTTAAAGAAAAAAACTCTGCCACTGACCAACCATATACGATCCCACTGTCAGTGTAATAGTTCAGCAGTAACATGTCCAGTAACCTTGTAGGAGTACCTTCGAGTATAGAAAAGGGAGCAAAAATGGAAAACAAAATGCCATCTGTGTTATATCATGGGAGATGAAGGTAGGGGGAATGTTAGCACAGAAACATGACTGGCAGCCTGGAGTCGTTTTCATTTGGATACACTTCCATAGCAAATCTGAAAAAGCATTACAGCGAAAGTAATGTAGCACAAAAGGAAACTGTATATGCAGAATTAACATACTGTTGTATAAAGTATATCAGCAAATACAGCAAAATGAAGGAAATAGCCACTAAGGTTCTCAACAGCAGGGAAATCAAAGAAAGAGATACCTTTCAAGAATTGATTTTATTTTAGTTTAGTTTACTATGTGGTAACCAGATAAGTGAATTGCTCCACTGATTCTTTTCACTCGTGACTCAGATACAATAATACAGTAGTAACATACTAGAGTCATCATCATCTTCTTTCAGCTGTTCCCGTTAGGGGTCACCACAGAGGATCACCTGTTTCCATTTCTTCCTGTCCTCTGCATCTTGCTCTGTCACACCAACCACCTGCATGTCCTCTCTCACCACATCCATAAACCTTATCTTAGGCCTTCCTCTTTTCCTGTTACCTGGTAGCTTCATCCTTAGCATCTTTTTCCCAATATACTCTGCATCCCTCCTCAGCACATGTCCCAAACCAATGTAATCTTGCCTCTCTGGCTTTGTCTCCAAACCTTCCAACCTGGGATGACTCTCTAATATACTTATTCCTAATCCTGTCCACTCTCGTCACACCCAGTGCAAATCTTAACATATTTAACTCTGCTACATCCAGCTCAAACTCCTGCCTTTTTGTCAATGCCACTGTCTCCAACCCATATAA
Organism: Protopterus annectens; assembly: GCF_019279795.1. Taxonomy (NCBI): domain Eukaryota; kingdom Metazoa; phylum Chordata; order Ceratodontiformes; family Protopteridae; genus Protopterus; species Protopterus annectens. The sequence goes on from NC_056739.1 coordinate 1,748,359,989, forward strand.
CATAGCTGGTCTCACTACCCTCTTGTAGACCTTCCCTTTCACTCTTACAGGTACTCATCTGTCACAAATCACTCCTGACACTCTTCTCCAGCCACTCCATCCTGCCTGTACTCTCTTCCTCACCTCTCTTCCACACTCACCATTACTCTGAACTATTGACCCCAAGTATTTAAACTCATCCACCTTCACCACCTCTACTCCTTGCATCCTCACTATTCCTCTATTCTCCCCCTCATTCACACACATATATTCTGTCTTAGTCTTGTTGACCTTCATTCCTCTTCTCTCTAGAGCACATCTCCACCTCTCCAGGGTCTCCTCTACCTGTTCCCTGCTCTCACTACAGATCACAATGTCATCTGCAAACATCATAGTCCATGGGGACTCCTGTCTGATCTCGTCTGTCAACCTGTCCATCACCATTGCAAATAAGAAAGGGCTCAGAGCTGATCCTTGATATAACCCCACCTCCACCTTAAACGCATCTGTCACTCCCACTGCAGACCTCACCGCTGTCACACTACCCTCGTACATATCCTGTACCACTCTTACATACTTCTCTGACACTCCTGACTTCCTCATACAATACCACAACTCCTCTCTAGTCACCCTGTCATATGCTTTCTCCAAGTCTACAAAAACACAATGCAACTCCTTCTGACATTCTCTGTACTTCTCCATCAACACTCTCAGAGCAAACATTGCATCTGTAGTGCTCTTTCCCGACATGAAACCATACTGCTGATCACTAATCATCACGTCCCTTCTTAACCTAGCTTTCACTACTCTTTCCCATAACTTCATGCTGTGACTGATCAATTTAATCCCTTTGTAGTTACTACAGCTCTGCACATCACCCTTATTCTTAAAAATCGGTACCAAGACACCTTTTCTCCATTCCTCAGGCATCCTCTCACTTTCCAAGATTTCATTAAACAATCTGGTTACAGAAAAGATTGTATATTTAAACTACATGAAGCAAAGAAAGCAGTTAGGATATGAAAGGCTCAGACATCAAATATACCCAGGGAAGAAAAATGGTAACCATCTTTACAGCTTAATAAAACAAAGGAAGGTATGCTTAATAAAGGAGAGATCATGTGTGCAGTGAGTAACAAGGCAGAAATATATACTGGTTTCATATTTCTGATCCTTGTTTATAAAACAAAAGGAAGAGGTACTAGAACCAAACAAATAACATTACTGGTGGGTCAGCAGCAATGTAGTTACAAAATTGAAAGCTTTGACATAATAATTTAAAATTAAAAGCATTTCAGTGTTGAATTAGAGTCTGCTCACTTTCATAATGCCAGTACTCATCTACCTGTCCTGTATATTCCTAATTTCAAGTACGGGCACGCGTGCGTGCACACACACACACACATCTATAGCTATATCTATATCTATATCTATATTTATATCTATATCGATGTAGATAGATATATGTAAACACTCCATATCACTGAACTTTTATAATACTGAATGTTTTAACAGCCAGCACAAGAGATCTAAAGCTTATTTAATCACTTTTGCTGGCTTTAGTTTGTGGGAGGACATGGAACAGCAGGAAGTAGGAATTTATACTTGCCCCACTGTAATGCAATCTCAGAGTTGCTATATATAATTATCACGAAGTGTGGTGGGCACTGTGCCTTGTCACCTTGCAAAAACATGATTTTTTTCAGTTATTTTACACTTTGATCCTTTTGGATTGATGTCTTGCTGTTCGAAGTTTATGTACTTTGATATTTCAAAATACATGTATATTTCTATATGTATACAGATGGATAGATTTTCATATATATCTATCTATATATATATATATATATATATATATATATATATATATATATATATATATATATATATACATATATATATATGTGTGTGTGTGTGTGTGTGTGTGTGTGTGTGTACCAACAAAAACATGCTATAATGCTATAAGGAATCAATAGGTATACACTGTTAGGATAGTATAGAATTTTAGTATATAGTAGTATGAAAACATTTGCTATGGAGTTATATGCTTCTAGTATGAGCAGATGAAATTGAATATGCTGAGAAATGGAATCTCCAAACTGCATTTGCCAAAAAAAGTCTAAAAAAACATTTTTTTAAGTGTTGCAGGGGGCCAAGTTCCTCTGCACCCTTGATGAAGGTAAGACCCCCACACCCCTGAATTTAAATTTACCAATTCCATAGCTGCACCAACTTGAAGAAGAGGGAAATCCCCCCCCCCCAGAGGGCATCACTACTGGTAGAACTCACTGACAGAGATTTTATATGGGGGAACTCTGATGGCTGGCGGGTTGAACCTCTGGCACCTGAAGCTAGAGAGTTTAGTCTTCGCCACTTGTAGGTTTCCTTTCTTTATACTGATGCTTCTCTGGATGTGTGCTAGGTATAAGTATCTTTGAATTCTAAACATATGTTTTTGCTTAATGTCTGGATTGTTGTTCAAAATGACTCTTTGGCCAGCCTACTTATCTAGTTATCAAAAAAAATAAGAAAACAAATGACTCCCTATTGTAATGTGAGCACTCCAGATGCCAAGTGTCAACATGGTGAAATAAAATTGAAACTGTAGGCGAAGGGCAAATCTCAAACATTGTTCTTCTCCTTTAAACTTCTTTTTTGCAGGCCTGTCAGAAATGGAATTCAGCTGAGGGGCAGGCTCGGACTGTCTGTGTATACTCTGTCTATTTGTTAATATGTTTACTTGACTTTTCTCATTCATAGTTCATATGTGCCAGTACCAGCCCAGCACACAGTGATGATCAGCAGCAGCGAGCTGTGTTGCCAGCCTATGTTTTAATAAAGCTGAACTCCATCAAAAGTAAGACAGCAAGAAAGTATCTGAAGTCAGGATGAGAAAATTTATCTCCAGATGTGGATGCAGTTTGACTGCCTTTGGCTCCTCTACCTCCAGGTAAAAGAATTAAAAATATATATAAGTCATGACTAGACTTGATGGCATTGAGGATACCGATATTCCTTGGTTTATTTGTGGTTTCAGCTTCTAATGATTTTGGCATAAATTTGCTTCAACTGTACAATCTACAGCCATTGCCTCTTTCACCTGGAAAATAAATTGTGATGGGTTTCATGCAGGTTCCAACATAGAAACTTGCTTTATTTTACTTGGCTGAAGTACAGACAATCTACATCTCATCAAAATCTAGTTGACTAAAACAATAGGGAACGAAGCAAAGTCCCAAAGTATAGCTCCTGATAGTTAACATATTTAAACATGTACAGTTAAGTGTACCAGGATTACAGAGGTAAATTCTGCTTGGTTTGTAAGTCACTATATAGCAGAACACTAAGTGTATTTCTGACACATTTATTGAAAGTAAACTCTAGAACTAATTGATATATCACTTTGAATTTGGTCATTTCTATACCTCAGAGCTATAGGAGGAAGGCATATTTATGCAGTTTAATTTCAACATTATTGAATGAATGTCCAGGATTTATTATATAGTTAGATTCTCAGGGTGCATTCAAGCTATTGCTTGATAAATGGGTTGGTGTACAATACTTTCAAGCTAACATTTTGGAATCTGTATCCTATGTTGGCCCTTAATGGATATGAATTTATCACCATCAATGACATTTATAATCTGCCAGTATCTGTGTGGATGAGGTATGAAATTTCTCCAATCTGTTTTTCTGTTTTCCCGAACAGCAGTCTAATGGGCTAATGACAAAATAACTTTAAATGAAAAAGAAAATTGTTTGAATAAACAGAGGAACATAATTTGCTCTGTTTGGTCAATTATTCAAAATTTATACAAATTTAAGCTGTTAACCTGCTAATGAATTTGACAAATTTAGTAAAACAATTAAGTGTCACTGTTTGTAGTGTGCCTACAAACATAGTGCAGTTAAAAGTGCTTACATAAATAGTGCTTTAGGGGCAGTCAGTGATCCTTCATGCTCTATGGCTATGGAAGAGTTAAAAGTCAATGTGTGCAGTATGTACTAATGCTAAAAAATATGCACAGAAGTGAACTATGTCCGAGCATGGCATATAAAATCACCAAAGTATGATGAGGTACAGCAGAAATGGAAAACCTGATAATGAATAAATAGTGCATGGATATATTTTGCAGTGATTGACACAGAGGAGGGTAGTGAAGGTTGGGCACAAAGGGAATACCTTGCCAACAAATCACTGTTGATATCAGTGCTGGTATCCACTTGCAGAAGGCATAAAACTACCACTGTCACATGTACTTCTGCTTGACCATACCAGGAATAGCTACACATTTCTTTTATGGCTCTGTTCTAGTTTCAGCCCAGGCTAACCCTATACTATCTTTATCTTGTAATATGTAATGCTGGTATTATGTAATGCTGTATCTGCTTACCCTTGTAGCTTTTCTCCCCGGGCCTCCGCTGAAAATGGACATGCATCCAGTCAGACTATCCCGGTCAACAAATGTAAAATAAAATAAAAATAAAATGTTCCTAGTCAGCTTTTTCTCCTTCTTCTCTCCTCACTCACATTGTATTTTATAATAGCAGTCCATCATCCATTCCATTTCTCCTTTTTCTTTCTCTTCTCATACTCCACACTCAAATGCTTCCAACTTCTTTATTTTACTCTTCCTTTTCACCTGCTCACCAGCTCTACTATCTTACTGTCCATTTTTAAATCTTTCCCACTTTACCTTCCGTCTTTTCTCTTTCCCATATCCACTTGATCTACGTCCTCTACACCTTGATTCTTCTCTACTCACCAGCTCTACTATCTTACTGTCCGTTTTTAAATCTTTCCCACTTTTCCTTCCGTCTATTCTCTTTCCCATATCCACTTGATCTACGTCCTCTACACCTTGATTCTTCTCTACTCACCAGCTCTACTATCTTACTGTCCATTTTTAAATCTTTCCCACTCTACTTTCCGTCTTTTCTCTTTCCCATATCCACTTGATCTAAGTCCTCTACACCTTGATTCTTCTCTGCTCACCAGCTCTACTATATTACTGTCCATTTTTAAATCTTTCCACTTACTTTCCGTCTTTTCTCTTTCCGCTCTACTATCTTACTGTCCATTTTTTAATCTTTCCCACTTTACTTTCCATCTTTTCTCTTTCCCATATCCACTTGATCTAAATCCTCTACACCTTGATTCTTCTCTACTCACCAGCTCTACTATCTTACTGTCCATTTTTAAATCTTTCCCACTCTACTTTCCGTCTTTTCTCTTTCCCATATCCACTTGATCTAAGTCCTCTACACCTTGATTCTTCTCTACTCACCTGCTCTACTATCTTACTGTCCGTTTTGAAATCTTTCCCACTTTACTTTCCGTCTTTTCTCTTTCCCATATCCACTTGATCTAAGTCCTCTACACCTTGATTCTTCTCTGCTCACCTGCTCTACTATCTTACTGTCCGTTTTTAAATCTTTCCCACTCTACTTTCCGTCTTTTCTGTTTCCCACATCCACTTGATCTACGTCCTCTACACCTTGATTCTTCTCTACTCACCAGCTCTACTATCTTACTGTCCGTTTTTAAATCTTTCCCACTCTACTTTCCGTCTTTTCTCTTTCCCATATCCACTTGATCTAAATCCTCTACACCTTGATTCTTCTCTACTCACCAGCTCTACTATCTTACTGTCCGTTTTTTTCCCACTTTACTTTCCATCTTTTCTCTTTCCCATATCCACTTGATCTACGTCCTCTACACCTTGATTCTTCTCTACTCACCTGCTCTACTATCTTACTGTCCATTTTTTAATCTTTCCCACTCTACTTTCCGTCTTTTCTCTTTCCCATATCCACTTGATCTAAGTCCTCTACACCTTGATTCTTCTCTACTCACCAGCTCTACTATCTTACTGTCCGTTTTTAAATCTTTCCCACTTTACTTTCCGTCTTTTCTCTTTCCCATATCCACTTGATCTACGTCCTCTACACCTTGATTCTTCTCTACTCACCAGCTCTACTATCTTACTGTCCATTTTTAAATCTTTCCCACTCTACTTTCCGTCTTTTCTCTTTCCCATATCCACTTGATCTAAATCCTCTACACCTTGACTCTTCTCTACTCACCAGCTCTACTATCTTACTGTCCATTTTTTTCCCACTTTACTTTCCGTCTTTTCTCTTTCCCATATCCACTTGATCTAAGTCCTCTACACCTTGATTCTTCTCTACTCACCTGCTCTACTATCTTACTGTCCGTTTTTTAATCTTTCCCACTCTACTTTCCATCTTTTCTCTTTCCCATATCCACTTGATCTAAGTCCTCTACACCTTGATTCTTCTCTACTCACCTGCTCTACTATCTTACTGTCCGTTTTGAAATCTTTCCCACTCTACTTTCCATCTTTTCTCTTTCCCATATCCACTTGATCTAAGTCCTCTACACCTTGATTCTTCTCTACTCACCAGCTCTACTATCTTACTGTCCGTTTTTTAATCTTTCCCACTCTACTTTCCGTCTTTTCTCTTTCCCATATCCACTTGATCTAAGTTCTCTACACCTTGATTCTTCTCTACTCACCAGCTCTACTATCTTACTGTCCATTTTTTAATCTTTCCCACTCTACTTTCCGTCTTTTCTCTTTCCCATATCCACTTGATCTAAGTCCTCTACACCTTGATTCTTCTCTACTCACCTGCTCTACTATCTTACTGTCCGTTTTTTAATCTTTCCCACTCTACTTTCCGTCTTTTCTCTTTCCCATATCCACTTGATCTAAGTCCTCTACACCTTGATTCTTCTCTACTCACCTGCTCTACTATCTTACTGTCCGTTTTTAAATCTTTCCCACTCTACTTTCCGTCTTTTCTCTTTCGCATATCCACTTGATCTAAGTTCTCTACACCTTGATTCTTCTCTACTCACCTGCTCTACTATCTTACTGTCCGTTTTTAAATCTTTCCCACTTTACTTTCTGTCTTTTCTCTTTCCCATATCCACTTGATCTATATCCTCTACACCTTGATTCTTCTCTACTCACCTGCTCTACTATCTTACTGTCCGTTTTTAAATCTTTCCCACTCTACTTTCCGTCTTTTCTCTTTCCCACATCCACTTGATCTAAGTCCTCTACACCTTGATTCTTCTCTACTCACCTGCTCTACTATCTTACTGTCCATTTTTAAATCTTTCCCACTTTACTTTCTGTCTTTTCTCTTTCCCATATCCACTTGATCTAAGTCCTCTACACCTTGATTCTTCTCTACTCACCAGCTCTACTATCTTACTGTCCGTTTTTTAATCTTTCCCACTCTACTTTCTGTCTTTTCTCTTTCCCATATCCACTTGATCTAAGTCCTCTACACCTTGATTCTTCTCTACTCACCAGCTCTACTATCTTACTGTCCATTTTTAAATCTTTCCCACTCTACTTTCCGTCTTTTCTCTTTCCCATATCCACTTGATCTAAGTCCTCTACACCTTGATTCTTCTCTACTCACCTGCTCTACTATCTTACTGTCCGTTTTGAAATCTTTCCCACTTTACTTTCCGTCTTTTCTCTTTCCCATATCCACTTGATCTAAGTCCTCTACACCTTGATTCTTCTCTGCTCACCTGCTCTACTATCTTACTGTCCGTTTTGAAATCTTTCCCACTTTACTTTCCGTCTTTTCTCTTTCCCATATCCACTTGATCTAAGTTCTCTACACCTTGATTCTTCTCTCCTCACCTGCTCTACTATCTTACTATCCGTTTTTAAATCTTTACCACTCTACTTTCCGTCTTTTCTCTTTCCCACATCCACTTGATCTACGTCCTCTACACCTTGATTCTTCTCTACTAACATCTCTACTATCTTACTGTCCGTTTTTAAATCTTTCCCACTCTACTTTCCGTCTTTTCTCTTTCCCATATCCACTTGATCTAAATCCTCTACACCTTGATTCTTCTCTACTCACCAGCTCTACTATCTTACTGTCTGTTTTTTTCCCACTTTACTTTCCATCTTTTCTCTTTCCCATATCCACTTGATCTACGTCCTCTACACCTTGATTCTTCTCTACTCACCTGCTCTACTATCTTACTGTCCGTTTTTAAATCTTTCCCACTCTACTTTCCGTCTTTTCTCTTTCCCATATCCACTTGATCTAAGTCCTCTACAACTTGATTCTTTTCTACTCACCAGCTCTACTATCTTACTGTCCGTTTTTAAATCTTTCCCACTTTACTTTCCGTCTTTTCTCTTTCCCATATCCACTTGATCTACGTCCTCTACACCTTGATTCTTCTCTACTCACCAGCTCTACTATCTTACTGTCCGTTTTTAAATCTTTCCCACTCTACTTTCCGTCTTTTCTCTTTCCCATATCCACTTGATCTAAATCCTCTACACCTTGACTCTTCTCTACTCACCAGCTCTACTATCTTACTGTCCGTTTTTTTCCCACTTTACTTTCCGTCTTTTCTCTTTCCCATATCCACTTGATCTAAGTCCTCTACACCTTGATTCTTCTCTACTCACCTGCTCTACTATCTTACTGTCCGTTTTTTAATCTTTCCCACTCTACTTTCCATCTTTTCTCTTTCCCATATCCACTTGATCTAAGTCCTCTACACCTTGATTCTTCTCTACTCACCAGCTCTACTATCTTACTGTCCGTTTTTTAATCTTTCCCACTCTACTTTCCGTCTTTTCTCTTTCCCATATCCACTTGATCTAAGTTCTCTACACCTTGATTCTTCTCTACTCACCAGCTCTACTATCTTACTGTCCATTTTTTCATCTTTCCCACTCTACTTTCCGTCTTTTCTCTTTCCCATATCCACTTGATCTACGTCCTCTACACCTTGATTCTTCTCTACTCACCTGCTCTACTATCTTACTGTCCATTTTTTAATCTTTCCCACTCTACTTTCCGTCTTTTCTCATTCCCATATCCACTTGATCTAAGTCCTCTCCACCTTGATTCTTCTCTACTCACCTGCTCTACTATCTTACTGTCCGTTTTTAAATCTTTCCCACTCTACTTTCCGTCTTTTCTCTTTCGCATATCCACTTGATCTAAGTTCTCTACACCTTGATTCTTCTCTACTCACCAGCTCTACTATCTTACTGTCTGTTTTTAAATCTTTCCCACTTTACTTTCCGTCTTTTCTCTTTCCCATATCCACTTGATCTATATCCTCTACACCTTGATTCTTCTCTACTCACCTGCTCTACTATCTTACTGTCAGTTTTTAAATCTTTCCCACTTTACTTTCTGTCTTTTCTCTTTCCGATATCCACTTGATCTAAGTTCTCTACACCTTGATTCTTCTCTACTCACCAGCTCTACTATCTTACTGTCCATTTTTAAATCTTTCCCACTTTACTTTCTGTCTTTTCTCTTTCCCATATCCACTTGATCTACGTCCTCTAGACCTTGATTCTTCTCTACTCACCTGCTCTTCTATCTTACTGTCCATTTTTAAATCTTTCCCACTTTACTTTCTGTCTTTTCTCTTTCCCATATCCACTTCATCTACGTCCTCTAGACCTTGATTCTTCTCTACTCACCTGCTCTTCTATCTTACTGTCCATTTTTAAATCTTTCCCACTTCACTTTCTGTCTTTTCTCTTTCCCATATCCACTTGATCTACGTCCTCTAGACCTTGATTCTTCTCTACTCACCTGCTCTACTATCTTACTGTCCATTTTAAATCTTTCCCACTTCACTTTCCATCTTTTCTCTTTCCCATATCCACTTGATCTACGTCCTCTACACCTTGATTCTTCTCTACTCACCAGCTCTACTATCTTACTGTCCGTTTTTAAATCTTTCCCACTCTACTTTCCGTCTTTTCTCTTTCCCATATCCACTTGATCTACGTCCTCTACACCTTGATTCTTCTCTACTCACCAGCTCTACTATCTTACTATCCGTTTTTAAATCTTTCCCACTCTACTTTCAGTCTTTTCTCTTTCCCACATCCACTTGATCTAAATCCTCTACACCTTGATTCTTCTCTACTCACCAGCTCTATTATCTTACTGTCCATTTTTTTCCCACTTTACTTTCCGTCTTTTCTCTTTCCCATATCCACTTGATCTAAGTCCTCTACACCTTGATTCTTCTCTACTCACCAGCTCTACTATCTTACTGTCCATTTTTAAATCTTTCCCACTTCACTTTCCGTCTTTTCTCTTTCCCATATCCACTTGATCTACGTCCTCTACACCTTGATTCTTCTCTACTCATCTGCTCTACTATCTTACTGTCCGTTTTTAAATCTTTCCCACTTCACTTTCTGTCTTTTCTCTTTCCCATATCCACTTGATCTATGTCCTCTACACCTTGATTCTTCTCTACTCACCAGCTCTACTATCTTACTGTCCATTTTTTAATCTTTTCCACTCTACTTTCCGTCTTTTTTCTTTCCCATATCCACTTGATCTACGTCCTCTACACCTTGATTCTTCTCTACTCACCTGCTCTACTATCTTACTGTCTGTTTTTTAATCTTTCCCACTCTACTTTCTGTCTTTTCTCTTTCCCATATCCACTTGATCTACGTCCTCTACACCTTGATTCTTCTCTACTCACCAGCTCTACTATCTTACTGTCCATTTTTAATCTTTCCCACTCTACTTTCTGTCTTTTCTCTTTTCCATATCCACTTGATCTAAGTCCTCTACACCTTGATTCTTCTCTACTCACCTACTCTACTACCTTACTGTCCGTTTTTAAATCTTTACCACTCTACTTTCCGTCTTTTCTCTTTCCCACATCCACTTGATCTAAGTCCTCTACACCTTGATTCTTCTCTATTCACCAGCTCTACTATCTTACTGTCCGTTTTTAAATCTTTCCCACTTCACTTTCCGTCTTTTCTCTTTCCCACATCCAATTGATCTACGTCCTCTACACCTTGATTCTTCTCTACTCACCTGCTCTCTACACAATTCATCTTGCAGTTAACTGTTGTGTTTAACATTCTGTTTTTTCAGTTGGCATTTTAAATTGGTATTCCACAATTCCCTTGGAGTGGGCAGGGTTACGTAATCATGTATGCACATTTTATGTTAAACAGCATACAGGTTTTTGGCCAGTTGTACCTTTTTATGGGCCTTTGTTCAGATTTTTATGATTCTAGGTTGAGAGGTATGTACTTAGGATATAAAATAAATGAGGATAAAACAAATGTTATAGCTGTAAACTATGTACCCACATATGAATTGGTTCAACAATGCTTATATAAAGGGGTATGATAAATTATTTTGGTGTATGCATTAAAAAAAGGCTTTGTTATGGCAGTGAAGGATATGTAGGAAGAGACTAAATGAAATATAATTCACAAACTGAAAAACTGGAAGCTCTTGATTATGGATAGCAAGCTATAAACAGTGCAAACATTTGTAGTACTTTTAGTCTTATGTGCAGGCCAGGTGCATTTATATCAACCAAAGGAGAAGGTGTGAAAAATGATTAATAACAAGTTGAAGGAAATTGTTTGGGAGGGAAGAGCGTAAGAAGTAAGTGGACTAAATTGATTCTCCCCTTAAAGAAAGGTACTTTAGGCTTATATGATTTGAAGCAGTCCTTTATAAAGTTACACAGCTAAGGCTTATTTATTTAACTCAAGCAGAAGGTTTTAAATCAAAATGGATGATGATGAAATGGTGAGTTTTGAGAGTTAAAAAGAGGCTTCAATTTGGATGAAAGTCTTTACATGGTGAATAAATACAATCCCAGAACATACTATATTCATAAATTAGCAAAAGTATTCCAAGAACCCAGCCAGTGCCACAATGAAAAAAAGTAATTCTACCAAAAGGGATTTCTGGAAGTAGAGGCATAAAAATCAGGCAAAAAGTAAACTAAAAAAGGAACCAAGGTACTGGAGGCAAATCATGAGGCAAAGATAACAGTGTGATGAGGCTAAGCAGAAGACTTGATTGCAGGTTACAGATTGCCTTCCCTAACAGGAACTATTAAAAGAGAATAGGCAAAGAGAAAGGGATGGAGAGTATTAAATGGAAAACCAACCCCGGTACAGTTTTTAGTTGAGAACCCAAAATCAAGCCAGCCAACTGGCAAAGGTGACTCACCAGCAATGAAGAATAAGTAATAGCAAATGTGAGTCAGTAAACACATTGCATATATAAAACACAGAGATAAAATGCAGCTAGATTTTATTATAATTGGCTAGCGCTTTTGTGGGGTTACAGCTTCTTCAGACCATATTGGTCTGATTTGGGAATTTTAAGTAAAAGACCTACTCTAGTAGCATTTTCAGCTGAATGTAGAACAGAAGCTGCGATGAAAAAAATGGGTAATTAGTAGGACATATGAAGTATTGCATGATAACTATAAGAAGCAATCAGAGGTGATTAGAAAAAATGGGAAGAGAGACTGGAAAAACAATCTGCAATGGTACAATGGGAGGATACACACATACACACACAAATACACACACACACACACACACACACACACACACACACATATATATATATATATATATATATATATATATATATATATATATAGATATATATATATTGCTCCCACGTATGCAGCAAAGACAAGAAGGTTTAGGATTTTGCTTTGAATTGCTTGCATGGATATTTTTATACCCCAAGCAGACTTCAAACCATTTTACTTCAAGTATATAGCGAGTACTGGAGGTGTGATTGGGAAGAGGCAATTGGGAACATGTTTTTGAGAGTGTAACGAGCTGGCAGATGTTAAAAATTCCCTGCAAAATACTCTGTCACAAATATTGGGGGTTCAAATGGCTGTAGGTAAGGAATTGATTATTTTGAGCTGGGACACAGGATCTGAATTGTCTAGACATAGAAGGCCTCACTAGGATTAATTCTACTGGATTTCAAAAAACAATTCCTGGAAAATGGAAATCAAAATAAAAAAACACCTGTATTTGAAGTAAAAGAGATACTGTAAATGAATTGGAAATTAGATGTTTAGAAAGGGGATTGAGCAAATTGCATAAAAATAAATTGAGTTTGTCTTAACAATATATGCACAATAATGTTTAGGAGGCGAAGTGAAGTTTAAGGGAAGGCAGAAACTGAGCATTTATGTAATGTTGGACTAAATGATAGTTGTTGTAATGAAATAAAACATATGTAATGCAGAAATTATGTGAATAAGAAAATCAATACAACCTGATATTTTTCTGTTAATGTATTTGTGTCTATACATAAAAGGATAATTTGAAAAAGTGCTTAAAAAAGAGATGTAAGTCTTTTTTATTATAATAGTAACCAAGAAACCTATAACAGTAAAGCAGAAATCTAAAGAAAACATAAGTACATGCTGTAAAAAAGATCATGAAGGTTAAACATGGAAATGAGATGTGTGAGGAATAATAGACGCACATTTTTGAAAAATAAATGATCTTTATGGGACTCAGCAATGAATAATGATCTTGACTAAAATTATAGCATACAAGTGAGTTATTAGCTCATTAATCTACAATGCAATAAATCGAAGAGATATTAAATAGCTGCTGCCATACTAGAAGTTTGATGTTTCTCTAATAGGAAAGAAAATGTGAAGATAAACAAATACCCGATCTCTTTGTGTGATTAGTTGTCCATATGATTTCTCTCTCTCTCTCTCTCTTTTAAAGGGAGCTATGGATTTTTCTAATGCAAGGGGGAGAAATGATGCAATATTTTTGAGTTTCTTAACAAAATATATAGAGAGAATTGAACAGCCATGGTTGCAATGCAGCACGTAAACACTGACTGATAAATATTTCAGTGTTAGTCCTGCATAAGATAGAATAATTAAGATTATCAGCATTCAGTACAAAAAGATTAAACACCATGCATCATGAGGATTGCACAGTTTGTATTACTTGGCATTGATATCTTTGTTTCTTTTGCAAAAACATGCTCGCTGTTTAAGAAAAAAAGAAAGAAAAATAACCACATAGGTCTGTCTAGGTGCTTGTAGTTAACAAAACTCAAATAGAGGATCTAAAAGAGTAGCTACTGGCCTGGCTTTCATTCTAGAGATACGCAAAGAAAGCACTCTTTCAATTTCTTGTCATTTTAAATGAACTGGAAAAGAAGAGAACAAAGGAAAATAAAGGGGATAAAGGGGGAACCTCTGTCATATACTGGGACAAACAGTGTACTGTGAAGAAAAAAAACATAGGCTCAGAAATAAAACCACATTATACATATAGTATGGCTTTTCCATCATGCTATTTTGAGGTTGAGTAACTTGTATAATTATGAGGATCATTTAGAGTCATGCAGGGTCCTCATATCCCATAGATGATAAAATATGATCTGAACCATATTATTCTTTTCAGTTTCTGCCCATAGCTTTCCCTTGATCTCTCATTGTCCTGCTTTCTTATTACAGCATATCTGACATATGAACATTTAACAAACCATACCACTGTTCTAAAAAAGCTGCAACGTGTAACATTCATACATTGAAGAACAACATTCCCACCCCCCACAATGAAAACACCAAATGACAGTGGAAAAAACATATAAAATATGAATTCCTTCCACATTTGAAATATGGCATAAACCATCCCACATCGATTATAGTCTCTCTGTTCTTCCTATTCAATACAGTATTGCAAAACTATTTAATATTCAGTTGATCTACGTCCTTGATTCTTCTACTCATCTGCCTCTATCTTATCGTCCGCTTTCTTTTAAATCCCACTCTTCTTTCCGTCTTTTCTCTTTCCCATATCCACTTGATCTACGTCCTCTACACCAGAATCAGAAAATGATGAAATGTTTAAATTTAAAATTCCATCCCCAAACCCTTAAGTCAAATACAGTACATATTGACTCCTCTCAGTGGACTGACCAACCAAGCAAAGTGTAGTCTTATATAATAATGCTACTTCTTATTCATAAAAGGAATTTTAACTGATTTAAGAACGTCTCACATGACATTGTTAAAAAAGTCTTAAGGAGAGAGCATACATCATATCAGTCTCAGACATTTTCAAGCAAACATAGTGTTCTAAGGTTGGGCTGCAATATTTCTCATTGCTATAGTAGATATATACATACCGATTCTTTGGTATCAAGTCAAACACTCCACAGGGAAAAAGGTAATGGGTCCATTCGAGATATGTACTTCAAGCATATGCCACAAATATGTGTACAAAAGTCGACTCTTTGCCAGAATCAGGTTTTAAGCTGTCATTACTTCCATATGATACTTATGATAAATTATCTGAAGACACGTTCAGATCTTATGAACCTCTGTAACATACATCGCTTATTCTTCATTGGTTTCATGGATTTTTCTAGACCATTTAGTCCAAAAATCATGTATACTTTATCAATATCAACACTCAGATGTTGCCTTCTCTCTCAGAAAAAGAGAGGCCAGTTAGTCCTTGAGTAAACCTGAAAGTAATAATCCAGTCATTTAGGTTAAGTTTGAAGGAAGTTACTGAAACATATTGTTTCACCTGTAGATGACATTTATTCCCGAGTAGAGGGAAATGCAAAGTGGTAAAGCTATCTCTGCATCATATTTTGCATTTTTACTGATGAAGGTTTAGATGTCTGGTTCTGGTATTAAATGTGTTGCTTGACTTACTGAGATATAGGAAGTCAAGAACTACTAGACTTTTAATGGAGAGGTAAGCAAGACACAGATCCTCCATCAGGAGTCTATAATGGTTGCCTATTGATTCTTCAGTACTTTAGCTGCCTTCCAAAACAAGATGTCCATGAATATGGAAAGTTTCTGCTACTCTGCTACTGTTTTAACCAGATTGTTTTTTTTTTCTGCAGTGAGCTTGATTTTGCTTCCTCTTTATTCTCTTCTTCCCAGTCCTTCCAGTTCTACTAGACATAGTCATCTGATTCATCATTCATCAAATCATTCTCCATAGTCTGTTTGTCATTGCCACATACAATGCCCAGCAGTATTAAAACCTCCTCTTCTACATCAGCATTTCTTCAAGCAGCTAATGGTCCCTTATGTGAAATACTCACAGCACAGTTCTCAGACATTTCATCATTTTCTGATTCTGGCTGCCTGACAGCTCCTTCTTTGTTACTATCCATTATGACTTTTGGAAAAGGCTGAAATCAAGAGTTCATACCCTTCCCCTGCTGGAAAAATAATTCATTTTTATTAATGTTTAATAAAATTACTTGAAAAGAAAAATAACATGACAAAATAAAAACATGTACATAAAATATAATCAATAAGAAAACGGTGCTACATGCCCAAATTTTACTTTTCTAGCCCTACCCCCCTATACTAGCCCTACTACCTATGACAAACCTGCTCATAAACCCTCACAGCTGACAAATGGACATGCTAGAAAAAAGCCAAACAATGAGTGTCCCACAAAGACAGTGCTATGAAAATAATAACTGATTAAGCTTTTTCAAGATTGTGTGTAACTGACACCCACAACTCTCTCATAATGTATATCCCTCCATTTATTGTTCTGTGCTATATCCAACAGTCCCTAAAACCCCAGTACAGAAGTTTACCCTAAAATAAATGTTTTCATAATTCTGCCACTTCCAGAAAAAAATGCTCCATCAGTCTTATCCACCACATTGTGCTGTGATTTTCTATGATATTCAGCCTACTAACTGCACAAAAATGAGAACACACTAGGCATTTATTGTCACACCCCTTATGGTAGTAATGTCAATATTTTCTTCCTGGACATGTCAGTCTAAAAAGTATAAGGCATTCAGTTTATTTGTGTAACTAACTCAGACTATGCACTTCATTTGTACAGTAAGGATTCAAATGCCTTCTGATACATTGCAAGTACCTTACAACTATGTAATCTTAGAAACTAGCACAGCTAAGTCCATAAAACCCCACATAGTTCTTCAGTAAGACCTCTGACAACTCTCTCTTGCAACTAATACTCATACTAGGTTAATGCTTTAAAAAGTGTTCACAAAATTCACATAAAATCAGCCATTACTGTAATCCTTAAACCACTGTGCTAACATCTTAGTATGTAGCCTCTGTCTTGACTGGTTTCAACATGGACCCAAACATGAAACAATTAATCTGATTAAACTTACAGGGAAAATATATCATGCGTAAAAAAACAAAACTAACTCTGACTTTATAATAATTCCACCTTTCTATCCTCTCACTTGTATCTTTGTAACTATCTCTACTGACACATGGTCTGCAGATAAACCAGATTTAAAGTACAGACCTAAACTCTTTAATTAGCCTAACAAAACAAAAACTAAAAGAAATACCACTGAAGCAGGCTCAAATGCTGTGTCTAAAAAAGAAAAAATGAATACATCCAATAAGAAACAGATACAATCACGACCCCAGTATCCAGTACTAAAAGATTTTACTATAAGTGCACAGAACACAAGCGCTTTCACTACAATAGCTTCATCAGATGTTTAAAATGCACAGTAAAACACATCTCCTATAAAGCACTAGGGTAACAATCACATGATACATTCCTATCACTATTTAAAAGCATATTACATACAAAATATCAGCACATGATTTAATGGCACATAAAACATAAATAAAACATAAATACATTAGTGAAAGCTGCACTATCTCCTCCAAGAAGAATATATGAAATATTTGAAGGTAGTATATAAAGAAAGGAAAGGTGTGTTTGCTCTTGAAGGTCTGAGGAAGCTATCTAGCGAAAGCGCTTACCGTTTTTATGTCACTCAAATAAATTAACTGTGAGTTGTGAATTTTACACAGACTGGACTTGTTGTTACTTGGATAAATCCTTCTGTTTGAAGAATATATGCCGTTTGAATTTTTCAGCCAAATGCCTGGTTGCCTCGAAGTAAATAAGAGAACCACAACTAGCACCTAACCAATAGATCCCATGTCTCTTAAAATAAAAGTCAAGTCATAAAAAATAATGCTATGCTTCAAAATGCTGCATCCATTATATACTTTTTTAACCAGTATTTTTGTAAAAATATATATATATATATATATATATATATATATATATATATATGTAATATATGGTTTCACTTCAAAAAGTCAAAAACTCATATAACATCTAATTTCCAAACAGCAAGATTAGAAGATTGAAAATTCAAAACATCTAAAATTCATAACATCGAATCCCACAACATTGAAAATGTATAAAATTGAGTAGTGTATCATCAAACATGTAAATGTTATAATTTATTCTGTTAATTTACATATAGTGTTTATTATGCTACTCTGTGCATGTTTTTAGGCCATACAGGTAAGTGATTTAAACATTATGTGTACATTTTTTATGGTGATCACAATGCAGTGGGATTAGGAAATTAACATTTTCCTACTTTAATATGATCTTGGAGTTGGTATATTTAATTTATGGGGGATGTGGTGGGCAGTGCCCCCCACTTGGGGGGTGCAGGGGGGATTTGCCCCCCTGCAGAAATGTAGTAAAAAAGTATGTTTTTTTCATTTGGTGTTGTTATAGGTGGAGGGGATGTTATTTAAATTTGTTTTGTAGTTTTCGATGTTGTGAGATTCGATGTTATGAGTTTTAGATGTTTTGAATTTTCAATCTTATGCTCTCGTTGTTTTGGAATTAGTTGTTATAAGTTTTAGACATTTTGAAGTAGAATCATATATATATATATATATATATATATATATATATATATATATATATATATATATATATATATATATATATATATATATATATATATATATATATATATATATATATATATATATATATATATATATGTATATATATATATATATATATATATATATATATATATAAAATTGACTCCTAGACAATCTTGAAACAACTGCTTAATTTTTCCCAAAGCTTTACTCACTTGCCAATTCAAACATGATCAAACGCAAAGGATTCTTAACAAGAAATTCACCTTTATCAATTCCTCTGATACATATGCTTCTAACATAGCCTCATACACTACTTTCTGATTTTATTTTACTTATTTACTATTTGTTTGGTGGGTAATTGGACTGGTCTATTGACCCTTTTCAGCCCTGACCCGAATAGACTATAGCTTTAGCTTTTTTTTTTTGTGACCTAATTTTGTCATATTCTTGCTGCCTTTATCAGTTGTACCTTCAGGAAAACATCTCTTAGGGTACAAAAGTTAGTATGAATAATATAACTTTTCACAATATTAGACTAGTTCTCTGAAACTGTAGCCCAAACATACTTAACTGCCTAACAATAAGGCAGAAAATAAATCTTGTAATTGCTGTTTCTTCAGACTAACCAGTCACACGTTTTCTACCTCTCTGTCTAATATTGCCGCTTTGGGATAGGTAAATAAGATCCTTTCATGTAATGACCCCCATTCTCCCACATTAAAGCTATCACAAAATACCATTTACTAATGCATAAAAAAGTCTGTGGTCAAGCATTAGATAACTCATGTCCAGTTCCATCTGGTCCTATCACATTCTTCATCTGTCTATAATATATTTACATTTTTAGCTACCCCTCCTTAGACTTAACTCCCATTATCTAATCCAGCAGCCCCATTCAAAATGCTCTACTCTGACAATATTGTTTACAGGTACTCTTCAATGACATTATGCACCTGTGCACTCTCCCCCCATGCCCTAGTGCATTACAGTCTCTGAAACTCAACATCTATGTATTTGTTTCTTATTCACTTTGCAAATAAACACATATTCAGTGAAGAATCATTCACTAACCTCTTTTTATTAAAAAACACATAACTTTCAGTCTTTTAGCACTCTTCCTGTAAATATTCAGATATTCTCTTCTAAGATGTTATTCCCTAATTTGCCTCATCCACCTGATATTAGTTAATTCTTGTCACCCTTTGTCAACATATAACCCACAGTTCAGCTTATAAGTTTAAATATTTAACTAGTTACAAATATTTATATCTTGAACATATTTGTAAATCACTGTGACTACTTCCTTCTTAAAATGTCAGCATTGGCTCACAGTCTTACCCTTTCACCAAAGCAAATTTGTACACAAAACAGTTTTGTATCTGGCGATAGAGACCTTCCAAGCACATAACCACCCTAGAATTCTGGTCCCTGTGTTTTTTACTGCTTGCTTTCTTATATTTAAAACAAACAAGCAAGTAGTGGCCTATAAAACATGATCTATAGGAAACCCTCACTGATAGAAGACAACCAACCATAGTGTAAAGCTCTAGAAATCAAGAAAATAACTCTACACAGGAAGATTTAACACCTTTTTTTAAAAGTACAACTTCTGCCTTGCTTCCCAAAGTCAAGGTGTCCATATCACTGCACATTGTCTAAAAGCAAATCCATGTCACTGTATGTCTTCTGTTCCTCCATTAAATGACCTAAGAAAATACTGAAATCATCCACCAAATAATATATGATTCAATATTCATAAATCATTTATTTAATTTATATTTGAACTATAGACATATGAAGTTTGGTAACAAACCAATTTGTCCAGGGACATCTTCAGAAGGGGGATTAGATAAGTATATATTAATGGGAGTTGAGAACGTGGCGGGAATTAAAGGGTTAAATGGGAAGGAGGGATGATTGGGAGGAAATGAGGTAAAGGGAAGGAGCTTAAGGGGTCTAGGCTAGTGTAGCTGTGTAAGGCATCAAATTTTGGCGTGAACTTGCTACAGAGCAGGATTGCGTCCGTGACGACCTCTAAGAGCCTTGCTGGTCAGGTAGGCCTTGGGTTAGTATTGCTACAGAGAATGGGGTGCATTTGGTGATGCAGTGCTTTCTTTCCTTTTTCTGATGGTAGGTTTTAAAATGTTTGTAGTCCTAATGGTGCTGCAACTACATTGTGTGGGGGGGGGGTTAAGTTGTTACAATTGATTTGGCAAGGGGTCCAGAGAAGTGGTGTGCATTAAATCACTAGGAGACTAACCTTGATTTGAACACTGATATGTTGCCTTGTAGGTTTGAATGAGAGGGTAATTTGTGCCACTGTATGGGATTGGATAGGTTGGTATTGCTGAGGGTTTTCCAGTTCCTCGTTTTTCTTCCATGTCCTTTCTGTTTAGTTTAGTATTGAAGATATGAGTGGCTTGAGGTGGTTGGGTGATGGTGGAATACTGCATCCATTGAGGGGCTTGGGATTCTCACTTGTTCATTGTGTGGAATGGATTTGGAGCAGTGATGTAGCGGCTTAGCTCGAGTGATATTGGTGGGGGGTAGGATACTTGTTCAGTGTGTTTTTTTGTTTGGTAGCATTCATCCGAGCAGTACAAATTTATTAATAATAGTACATTTCAGGATGGGGTACTTTCACACCACGAGGCACCCTTGAGTGATGGTTGCTGGCTTTGCATGCACAGGACAGAATTTACTGGGAATGGTGGTCAACACTGTGGACTTTTTGTAAAAAAAAAAAGGTACCGTGGATGGCTCTTTTTGAGGTTTGTGGGATCGCTGTTTAACAATCACTCTTGTCGGGTCAGCTTGTGGCCATCATGGCTCCTTTTTCAGATTTTCTTCTTTATTTCTGGGGCCAAAAATATACTCATTACAGAAAGCCATGGAAACAAATCAGTTTTTAGATGCAAATGTCAGTATACACTGCACTGTCTTTAAACTTGGTATTATGTTTTGTAATGTTCTACACATTAAACATGGAAGGATGACAACAGAGCTTCCTGTTATTCATTTACAAGTGCAACTGCCAGTCCAGTGAAACAATCACAAATGGGATTACAGAGACTGGCTTGACAAACTACAAGTGTTGCGGGCATTAGTAAAACAATCCTAAAGTTCACGGATAACTTTTGAGGCTATAATTCGTGACTCCATTTATAACCTTTCCAAAAGTTCCAAGTAATTTATTTATTTTTTTTCCTTCTTCATTATTGTACCAACTCTACCTTCATTTCCATTTCAATGTATTCATTGTAATAAAGCATAGCAGTCATGAGTTTTTGCAGCTGTAGTACGCAATGGAAAACAGAATACAAGACTAATGAGAGCTGACTGTTGAAGACAACGGTGTTAATGCACAACACAGCACAATATTCTTTCTCATCTTCCGCTAAATTTCCACACATGCTACCTCCACTCCAAATCACATAAGCAGCCCTCAGATTCATATTTCCTCTTTTCATAAAGAATTAAATGTTACTGCATCATGCTGCATAAAAGTGAAGCTGTAATATCCCTTTCAGGCCTCTTACCATCCCTTACGTTTCCCTTTCTTCTATTTCCCAGCTTGTCCAACAAATTATATTTCTGTCATGTGTGAGGACGCCTTACTTGACACTACTCTGGAGTGTTAACTGCTAGAAGTTAGTTGACTGTTTTTTGTTTCTTGTATAACACTATATACTTAATCTTCTCACAGGAAGGCCACATGGATTTATGTTTCTGCACTTCCTTCTTCTGATGCCCAAAGCTGGGGCATTTGGTGCTGGCAACACTTTAACTATTGTCCACAATAGCTTGTATAGGGTTTTGAGTGTGTTTGGGATAGGTATGCCAGGATGGGAACTGACTAGTTGCGAAGCAGAAATAGGAGGTAAGGCAGCATTGGAGAATGGATCCGAGATAACATAATAGTGGGTCTTGGGTGTTGTTCTTATAGACAGTTGGGATTTCATGGAGCAGACAGAAATGCATGCTTTCAGTGGGGAACTGTGTCTGCTGTTTGCTTAAAAAATGTTGGTTTGCTGGAATTTGAAGAGTCTGTGTATTTACCTCTGTACATGTAGCAGGAGAATTTTTTTTTTATTTTTTAGGAAGGGAATTCCAGCATGCATAAGAATGTGACTATCATAGTGATATGAAGTTAACGGTCACTACGCACTAGTGGAATAAGTTACAGTCTTCAAAAAAAAAAAACTTGAAGAAGTTGTATGAATTGAAAAAGGGTTGCCTCTGTGGGTACATCGTATTATTATGCCATAATTCCACATGGTAGGGAGTTATCTTGTGGTGTAGTCTTGGGTCTTATTTTATGTAGCTTGTGTTGAAGGGGTTCAGGGCCCTTATTGTTTGCCTTTCCATAGGCTGTAAGGTCTTTGAGGCAAGGATGGAATTGCACATGCGTGGTGAGGTTTGTAGTATGCAGATGAAGAGTTATTTTCAATAGGGAAGGATGTTGCAGGATATGATCTGTGTGTGTATGGTGAGGTGCATGAGCGATCGGTGCATCTCCACTCCGTCAGCCAAGGGGTTTGGAATTTGTTTAAATAAAATACAAAAGCAAATGTAACACTGTACAGAATTTTATAGAATGCCCAGAGTTGGATGCAGGTTTGGGTCTGTATGGTTTCTAGCAATTAGGGATGATTCATTAGAGACTGAAATGAGAAAATATTGATAGGCATTTCAGTTTGACAGACATTTGAGTTTGGGCTTCATACTCTTCAGGAAATTCAGGCAGATGTGAGACCAGTTATTCCATCACCTTTCTAAGTCATAATGAAGTGGCAAACTTGGGGAGGCTGTACCGATTCAGATGTATTGACAGATTACAGGAGAGTCTGAGAGAAGCTGTGAAGGAAGTTGTGGGTTTGTGGGGGGACAGTGCTGAATGTCTTGAGTATTGTGTGTTAGGGCATATAGGTACACAGGTTCGTAGAATGCCCTGAATTTGTGCATAAGTTTGGTCCATTATGAAATATATATATATATATATATATATATATATATATATATATATATATATATATATATGTATTCACTATACAAGCTCAAAATACTGAAATGTTGAATTTCAGTATTTCGAGACTGAATAGTCGAAAACCCGTATACACAAAAACCCAAAATCATGAATACCACAATAGCGACCATTCACACACACACGCACACACATACACACACAAACCAGGACATAATCATACACACATACACTTACCTAACTAAACAAACATAACAACACACACAAACACACCTAATCTACCTATAAGCAGGGGGGTAAGCCCCTCTGCACCCCCCACACCCCCCTACTTATATATTCTAACTCCAAGGTCGCAGTAAACACACAAACATACAAAAAACACCACCGCACACACACTCACACACACTAAAATCCTCACCCAATATCCTCAAACACACAACACTTACCTGAAACCCCAGATAAATCCACAAACAGCACCACACATCACAAACGCAACACCACGATAGCGGCGGATTCGACATTTGCGGATTTAGCATAGTGTAGTTTAGAGTAACTGTACTTTCCACTATTCTGTCTCGATGTACTGAATTTCGACATTTCAGTAAGTCGAGATTCTCGTGTATCTATATAGATATATATATATATATATATATATATATATATATATATATATATATATATATATATATATAAAGCTGTGGTGGCAACTCTTTAAAGACTGAAGTTAGAAGATAAAGACAGACATTTGAATTCAGACTTCATACCCTTCAGAAAAGTCATGCCAATCAGCTTTTCAGTTGGTAAGAGCAATATTTGAAATTGTGTCTATTTTGGGGTCTTTTTCCCACTGTTACTTATGGTTTGTCCAGATTTCTTGCTTTAAGAAGTTGAGAGGTATGGCCACACTGGTGGCTGCCTTACCCTTTTTAATCGGTAACCCCATTAATTGTATAAAAATAAATAATTTCTCTAGTTTTGGGCCTTTGCCTCACAGCTGCTGATGGCTTGTCCTTAGTATGGAGTTCATTATTTACAGTGTTTAACTAAGGGTAGTGGCAGAGTTGCTGCTAATGTGCTAGATGAGGTGTGCTTGGTGAATGATTCTGCGAGTGGTGTGCAGTCTGTAGCGCAGTAGTTTTATGGGCTGGAGAGCAGTCGTGGGTATATTGGGGCTTTGTCATACCTTTCAACTGTATAGGTTTTCATAGAATGTCCAGATTTTGCTTCATGCTTGGTTTGTTTCTTCATAGAGTTGTGGTTTTTGGCAATTAGTGGCACGGTATTAAAGACAGAAATTAGAAAATAATGACAGACATTTGAGTTTCTCACTTTATACCATCAGAGGATACCTCAGCCCCTCTTTATTTATGGCTTGTGAACACTTATTGTTCCAAGAGGCTGAGAAGAGTGAGCTTTGTCCTCATCACCTGGGCTTAGGGGTTGAGATGTAGGTGTCTTTTTACAGCTTTACTTGTGTTATTGCCTGCAAGCTAAAGGGGGAACAAATGGGCAGAATGTGGTACTTGTTCTAATGGCATATTATGACATATTAACAGCCTCAACTGGGAAGGTTAAGCAGGATATATATATATATATATATATATATATATATATATATATATATATATATATATATATATATATATATATATAGGGATTGGAAAAGAGTAGAAGGGGAGTCCTAAGTCAAAATTACATTGGAAAGAGTTGATGGGGGAATATGGCAGTGGGTCCCTTTGATAGCACTCAATGTTAAGAAATTTTGGTTTGTGGCAGTGAATTTACAGTTTCTTTTCTTTTACAGATCAGTGAGGGATGACCACACAGTGGGCATTGTGCCAGTAGCTGGAATGATGGGCAATGAGGTCGTAAAAGGATGTGCAGAGAGTCACATAACTTGGTGACCTGAAGGCGATGGATGCTGCTTTGCTGGAGTGGTACCCAAGGAGGGCACAAGTGATCCACCTTTAGATGCCATTAATCCCTTTCAGGTTTGTTGCAGTAGGGAGTAGTATGGAGGCAAGTGAGGCTGAAGTGAGTTAAGGGCAGAGTAGAGTGGGTTCACAGGGTTGTTTAAGGGGAGTTGGAGTTGTCCACAGGTGGGGTGGAGTCACAGTATGGTTATTATGGATTGGATTTTGCTGGGCATGGTAGTTGGGTTTGACCTTCTGTGGAAAGGTTAAGCAGAGGGGTTGCTAAGTGGCCAGTGCTACTTTGATTGGATTTGGCATCTGGGGGCAGGTAGTCAGAAGGATGTATGTGATCGGGTTCCCTTTACGGTTAGGTGAAGGGTTGGAAAGAGCATTGTAAGGTGGGGAGGGGGTTCATAAATTGCTGCAATGCTTTCATCAATGGACATCTGGCATGGATTAAAGTGGTTGGTGGGATGAATTTTGATGGAAAGATTTAGTTATTTGACAAGCTTGGGAGCAAGGTAAGGCAGTTCAGTTGCTCAGGAGGAGGTAGCTATGGCTACTTCAGCTGCATGAATGACAAGGTTGAGTGAATTAATTTGGTTAGTGGTCATTGATTTGAAGGATCGGGGTAGGTTGAGAGGGATGATATACAGACTTTGACTTTTGTCAAGATGGGTTTTGATACTGGGATTGCTGTTGGGATAGGGAGTTCAGGGGGTTACAGTTTTTGTGGCATTTATGTTATGGCTGTATTTAGTTATTCTGGAAGTATTTTGAGGGTTAGCGAGGGCTAGGATTGTCATTGTGTGCTACGTTTGCCCAGGATGGTTGGAGGGATGGCAGGATTGCTTCTGGATTTTGATATAGGGTGGCTGTTAGGATGATGGTAGGCAATTGCCCTTGCATGGTTTCACGTGGCATTGGGTTTAATGTTTTGCTGTTGCCTAGGTTAGGTATGTCCTGGGGCTCATTATGAGGTTGATATTGGTAGTTGGAATGAGTGAGAAGTTAGTTAAGATACAAAAGTTATGCAAAGATGTGGTTATTATTTAGCACTGGGAAAGGGATCATTGGTTTAACTGTTAATCAAGTGGTGTCTGTCAGTGCTTATAGGACAGGGTTTTGGGGTTGCTGATAGAGATGTAGTTGGGTTTAGAGAAGATGAGTACACTGAATGATGTTTTTCTGAACCAACCTCCTTTTTCTATGAGAGGTTTGGTTGTTGAAATTTTGGTAGGAGAGAGGGGGAAGAGCCTAATCAGGCTGGTGGGAGGAGAAGAGGGACAGGCTTGCACTCTTCTGTTCCCCCTTTGGTGTTGGATGTTTAAGTGGTAAATATAAGCAAGCTGAGGTAAGGACACTGCTTATTTGGTCGGGGGTGTGAATCAATAAATGGTAAATGAAGTGAGTATTGGGACACTGCTTCATAAGTAAAGTAAGTGAGTGGAGGTATGGATGCTGCTTACTGGGTCAAGATGAGTAAGGTCACACTGTCCTGACTTGTTTGGTTGGATGTGTAATTCAATAAATTGTATATGAAGTGAGTGGTGGGATGCTGCTTCATAAGTAAAATAAGTGAGTGAAGGTATGGACGTTGCTTACCGGGTCAGGATGTGTGAGGTCACTCTGTCCTGATTAACACTGCATGGATGTTTATGCTGTGATTAAAATCAGCTATATTATCTTCAGTTGTAATTCATAAATATTGGTTATTAAAGCTACGTTATGCAAGTTTAACAAAGGTCGTCAAACATCATTCAGTGTGATGTGCGTTTATTGAAGGGGACTATGACAAAAATTGTATTACATTTCATGTCATGTCAAAAAGCATTATTTATTCTGTATAAACTTTAAGAATCCTTTTGTCTTTAAATGGTAAAAAAAAAAAGAAAAAAAAAGAATGAAAAAGAAAAAAATGGCACCCAAAACTGGCAAACTTCACCCCCCCTCTCACCCCCTAAAGGGCCCATAACCATACCAGAAGAATGTAGGCCCCCATCAATCACCGACACACAGGTTAAAATAGCCCTATCCAAAGCCAAAAACACAGCTTCAATGGGAACGGACGGTGTCCCAGACTGTGTCTTACAAGAGCTCCAAAATGAACTAACCCCTCACCTAAACACACTGTTCAAACTCAGCCTCTCTACAGGCTATGTAGCCACTGAGTGGTGCACAGCAACAGTTATCCTGCTCCACAAAGGTGGAGCCACAACGGACCCCGGGAACTATTGCCCTCTAAGCCTGACTAGCCTGGTCTGCAAGGTTATGGAATGCATCATCATGGAACTCATTAACAGAGACATTGGGAACCTCCAAACCTTGGACTCTACCACGTTTGGCTTTGTTAAGGGCAGATCATGCCTCCTAAACCTGGTGGACTTCTTTGAGACGGTTACCAAGGCATTAAACGAGGGAAAGGATGTCCACACAGCCTACCTAGACCTCGCAAAGGCTTTCAACACCATTCCCCATTCTAGTATTATAGACAAGCTCACCAGCTTGAACATAAACCCCTACATCACGAGATGGGTTGCCAACTGGCTCATAGATAGAACCCACATGGTGAGAGTTGCATGCTTTACATCTGACTCTAAACCAGTTACAAATGGCATCCCCCTGGGCTCAGTCCTAGGACCCCTCCTGTTCTGTATATACTTCTCAGAGGTACAGGCAAGCATAGGAGGACTATGGCTGACCAAGTTTACAGACAACTGGAAATTTGGAGCCATAATTGATTCTCCAGCTGATACATACACCCTCCAGATGGGTCTCACTGAGATGGATACCTGGTGTCAAAATCATGGCCTCAAGCTAAATGCCAAAAAGTGCATAGTCATCCCCTTTGGAAAAAAAAAGTACCCGTGAACTAGCACATAGGTGGTAGTCCCCTAAATACAGAAAATATAATAAGGGATGTGGGGACCCACGTAGGTAGTAATCTCTCCTTTGATAATCATATTGCCAAGGTGGTTAGAAAATCCTTCTATGTGGCCCACCTAATCACAAAAGGGTTTACATCTAGAACAAAAGAGGTTATTGTGCATCTCTACTCATCACTCATTAGGCCCATCATAGAATACAATGCCCCATTTGGGATGTACCTTACAAGACACATGCAACAGCTGGAAATACCACAAAAGTACCTCACCAAGAGGATTACTGGCCTCAAACAGATGCCCTATGCAGCCCGACTCAAGAAACTCCAGCTGTACTCAGTTGCATACCACTTACTCAGAGGTGCTCTCTGCCTGACATACAAGGCCATGTCCAACCCAGAATTGATGGACATGCTCCACCTAAAAAAAAAACAAATCCCGGAGAGCCACACGCTCTAGCGATATAAACCTCACCACAATGATAAATAGGACATGCTGGAGGGATAGATTCCTGTCCCAGAGACTCCCCGTGCTTTGGAACAGGACTCCAATATTCATCAGGCAGAGCCCCTCACTAACATTCTTCAAGAGGAACCTTGACAGGTGGATGGGAATCAGAAGATTTACCCCTGGGATCACTGCAGTGGCTCTGCTGGACAGTGGCCCAGGGAACTAATGGCTCTGCTAGACAAAGGCACAGGGAACTAATCTAATGGGGTGGCGAAAGCCAACACATTCTGGCTAGGTTTATAAATGCCCTTGGGCAGATAGCCTAGTACTTACCTATGAACCTAAGAACCTATAGCATTCTCTGCCGCCTTGCTCCATGTTCAGGAAAAAAGGGCCTTGAAAAAGAAAGGTATTATCTCCACTTCTGCTGTGCCCTTGCATAATGTTAAGCATTGACATGATTTGTTTTATTAACAAACAAAATTTCACTATTCAGCACAAAGAAAGTTACCACTGTTATTCTTTGCCTTTCATTATCTTTGTATTTCTTACAGCCTGAGGACCCACCCAAATTTGGGCATGCACCTTTTTCTTCCTTCATTGGTAACATAGTTTTTCACTTTCCATTTGAAACTATTCCTTTTGCTTTGTGTTCCTTTTCTGTTTCCTCTGACTTCTACATAGTTTCAGTTAATTAAATCCCTCTCTAGTCCACCCTCTACCTGTAAACTTCCGGGTCTGTTTGAAAGCGACAGACCCTAAATTTTTATCTAAGCTAGGTCTCAGTAGTTTCCCAGGCAACACAAAATTATCTTGGTCCTTTGATACAATGTCCTCCCAATGCTTTTTATCAAAACCTGCACTAAACATTCTGTCACCTAATAAACCCGTATACCCATACTCTTTTCGGCCACAAACCTGACCACCCTCTACGTAAGTCTCCTTTAACTCTCAACCTCCACTCTCCTGGTTTTCAGCATTATTTAAGGCAGGCAATTTATGAATGACATTGTGGTGCACAGAAACAAGTCAACATCACATTTCTACAGACAGGCTTCACATGCACAACATTCCACTGTGAATATCTTGTAGAGCTGCAGAAGTGGCACACGTATCTAAATTGTTCACATTTGAAACAGGAATGTGGTTGCTCTGACTAGCACAATGTTACCCTGTCTTGGCAAATGAAAAAAAAAGAATTCTTCAAATGCTGTACCATCCTATTCATAATATTTAGTTTTGCTGCATCCCCAATCACCTGGTGTACACCAAATTTACCCGTAAGTTTTTTAGCCCACTCTAACAGTACCACATATCTAAGCATTAACCCGATCAATGAGCGTGTCACATTATCTGGGTAACCCCTTCATTTTTAAAGCATTTTCTAGAGTTCTATACAGAGAAATTAAACAGTCCATGTGTACATTTAGTTGATTCCACACTTTATCTTGTTGTATAGAGCAGACTGACCATTAACTGCAGATGGGTATCAGCTTGGCTGCAGCACTGACTGTACCTGCTCTATTTCTTCATGACATATTGTGTTGCTACCATTCCTCTGGCTCCCACTACCTATATTTCTTCTGTCACTACTCCATCAGTCTGTTGTAGATTTTCACAGCCACTTCTCCACTTGGGCAAATGACTGGTAATAAGCCTAGGACGGTTTATCCACAGCATCACAACATTATCTCCATTTTCCAGAACATGGCAGTACGTTTTTGTTGCCTTTAGGTAACATTCTGGCCTCTGATAGGGTTAGGCGAAGCCCTGCTGCCCACCTTACTAATGCATGACAAACCTGCCTCATCCCTAACCCTAACACTACACCTTATCATACAAAAAGCCTTTCCGTAATACTACCACTACTCAGACACATTTAGTCTGAATGTGGTGGCAGGATTTTTGTTCATTACAAAAGGAAAATGCTTGTTTTGTTCTTGCATTGTTTTTGTTGTCATTACTGGCCTGAATACACCAGTAAAGACTTAAAAGGCAAAAAGTAAAAAGTCATGGGCATTCAGAAGCCATGTAGCTAAAACACTAGTATGTCTTTAAGATGTCATTATCGTATATCCCATGGGCCACCACTATAAGAGGTTTAAGGTATTACATAGACTCTAGCTTAGCTGGGTCTTTTTTGAAGTTTTCTCTGAATGGCTTGTCTGTGTCACCTTTTCACCCTTTGGTTTGGTTTATTGTGTGTGTGTGTGTGTGTGTGTGTGTGTGTGTGTGTGTGTGTGTGTGTGTGTGTGTGTGTGTGTGTGTGTGTGTGTGTGTGTGTGTGTGTGTGTGTGTGTGTGTAAAATGCATATGTGGGTAGTCTTGCTAAAAATTACTCAGTGCTTTTATGAAATGGGAATAGCTGAACTGTCTGTTGACTCCCATGTTTCTCTGAAAAATGGCTGTTATAGTAAGTGAGATCTAACCTGGCATTTATCTCACTAAACATATGTCAAAGACTTAGAAAGACCTAAAAGATTCCTTATCAGAAATGTCAGAAGTCCAAAGTCTATGAGCTACCAACACAGAGTGGAAGCTCTAGCCCTTTATTCAATATCTTCTAGATTTTTGAGGGGAGGTCTCTGTCTCTAATTGCTTACTGTGCCATTAGAGAGCTGATTGTCCTGAATTTCCTGTTCTCTGCAAGTCCAATATCTTCTCCAATACTAGAATCAAAAACCTAAATCTTTATCAGCAGATAAAAAACATACTGGAGCGACAAGGTTATAATCCAATGCTTCCCAAACCTCTGGAATAAAAGCCCCTGCATGTTAAGAAATGCAATTCACTGTCTTCCTTTAAACATAAATTAGATGACTGTATGGGTGTCCACAAATTTACTCTGGTATTGATTGGTATGGCTGTCTTGGAGAAAGGAGATGTGGCCTTAGTGAGGCTTCTGGTAAGACATAAATGTCAAAAAATATCAATGGCCTTTGAATATCTATGAATCTATAACTTTTGGAAATGTAGGGGTACGGAAGGTTATTCATATCCTCAAGGTTGCTCAGTCTCAGAGTAGATTATTTTTGTTCTTGCACATATCAGCTTTTTTGCTTTGTTGGCATAATGTTTTTGCTTTTGTTAGTTTTTATTACTTTTGTTGTTTGTGTGTGTATGTGTGTGTGTGTGTGTGTGTGTGTGTGTGTGTGTGTGTGTGTGTGTGTGTGTGTGTGTGTGTGTGTGTGTGTGTATGTGTGTGTGCTTATATACACAGGCTGTGCGGACAGAACAGTGAAACCTAAGGATTCAAAGTTAAAAGATCAGCAAAAAAAGTGTTTTTGAAGATGGCCAAGTCCCCCCACCTCACCCTTCTACACTCACAATACTTATATATACCACTTTTGTAGTCACTGCATTTCTGGGTAAGGCGAAATCCCTGGGGTACTGCAACTGTAATCCTCTGGGACAAAATCCAACAGGTGCACACTAGTGATCACACATTAGTGTGTTGACAATAAGCCTGGCAGGCCCAAACAAACACACACTCACAGACACACACACACACACACACACACACACACACACACACACACACACACACACGCTTGCACGTGCCTCATACAACAAAAGAGGAATCCAGCAAAAATATAGATGTAATCATCTATTTATGTGGCTCACCATGAAGAGAGCAAAGCAGATTGTGGTTTTAGCAGACAGGTATCTCCACTGCTGCAGCACACAGTACATCTCACACAAACAACAAAATCACACTGCCTGCATAATAACAAGAAGGGTTACAATTAATAGCCAGTTTAACCAGATATACATGGACACTTGGTTTCCAATCAAATGGCCAGTAATCAATGGAAGGTAAACCTATATGGATGTATGTAAAATGCATCATTTTGGTGACAGTGAAGATAATTTACAGTAGAATCACAGAAGAGTAGCGGAATGAAGTAACAGGTGACAGTTTATAACAGGCAACAGTTTATATAGTTAGTGAGTAGTGTGACAATACAGTGACCTTTTTTCAGGACACAACATACAGCTTTGAACACTTCATCAACAGCATTGGACTGCCCATAGACAAGGTTCAGGTAATGTTATCTGAAACTGTTTATTTTTCATTGTAAACCCAATGTGGATGCTTTGTTTCCTCACCCCTTTATTTTTCATTTCCATGTGTTTATCATCTCAGACTTCAGCCCTGTATTAGGCACTTCCCTCTTTTACCAGTGGGGACCCTAAAACTGTCCCTGTTGCCACAAACATCAGGATGGTTCAGTCTTTCTGTATGCTGTGAATGAATGTGGAGTGTGGACACAATTATAGGCTGGGAACATTGGCGAAACTTTGCCTTTCAATCTTATCGCTGGTCAACCCATTGCCAGTGGTGCATTTGATCAGGTTAAATAACACAATGCTTCTACATA
Source organism: Protopterus annectens (assembly GCF_019279795.1). Classification (NCBI taxonomy): domain Eukaryota; kingdom Metazoa; phylum Chordata; order Ceratodontiformes; family Protopteridae; genus Protopterus; species Protopterus annectens. The sequence continues at coordinate 1,748,393,153 of NC_056739.1, forward strand.
TGCCAACATAAGTCACTGCCAATGGCAGCCAAAATATGTAGAGGAATGCACAAACAAAGAAACAAATAAAGGCACAATATTTTAAGGATCTGGGCTTACAGCATGTCAGAATTCCACTTACAGTCTAGTACAGGGTCTACATCATAAGTTATAATCAGAAAGACTAAAAATACTTGATATTCTATGAAATCCTGGAGGAAATGAACCAGGAAGAACATCAAAGTACTTAAGTAAGGAAGCTGAAGAGTTAGGGACTTTTGAAAATAGAGATGTACAAAATGAAAGTTGGATTATTGGAAGGTTGAGAGGAATGGCTTAAAGATAATCAGTATGAATACCACCGTGGGTCTCCCTTGAAAAGATCAACAAAATATAAATAAATATAATGCTTAATCTATTTTCTTTTTTCCCCACAATGGTAGAGCATATACTTGGAATTACATTCCAGAAAAATTCACTGAATACAAAAAAATTCTCTGGGTAAGTACATCATATCAGTGCTTGCTGCATACTGTAATTAAGATTCAGGTTACTTTTATGTTTTATTTCTGTAGCAGAAGGAACCATTCTACATTTCTTCATCTATAACATAACCCCCTCATATTACTGTGAGATATATTATAAAGCCATACAGTTATGTCTGCTTCTCTCTGTCTGTAATAAATGTTGCTCTACCAGAATAAGGCTTTTCATTGTCTTCCACAGAGCTAGTTATTTATATGTTATACATCTCATATAATCATTATGGAATTATTTCTCTTCTCGTGAAATATGTGTTTCCTACTCTGCCTAATTCTTTGGGAAAGTTAGTGGTGTCAACATTTTAGAAACTCTTTACACCTTATTCTGCCAGTTCTACATTGCCTCTTTTAAAATGGACATTATGTTCATGTAGTCAGCTTTATTTCACATGTTTTCAGTTAAATTTCCATTTCTGTGTTTAATGTCATACACAGCTGGAATTGCAACACTGACCTAGTTTTCTCCTTCAGCTGTTTATGCTCTTTGCTTTATGCTGCAGGTAATTCTGCCTATGCTGAAATTAACAATTAAACAGTTCTTCTGTCCCCACTGATTGAATCCTACGCTGAAATGAAATAAACAAGTCCACTGGTCCCACTGATTGAGAATTCAGAGAATTAATTAAAACTCAACACCTTTTCATGTCTCAAAAGATACATTGCACATTAAAATATGGGCTGGACTATAAAGTGAATTCACAATGAAACTAATAAATATACAAAGACGAGCTATGAATCAATGCATCTTTACTCACAGTAGCTTCTGGTCAGTTGGCATGCCCATCTGGTGTGTAAGCAAACTTTTTGCATGTATTAACTAGTACATATATCAACTTCCTCTTTATAACAGGGAGCTGGACAGCAATGTGAGGGACACAAGTTCACCTAACACAGACTTAATAGAATGATATGCTTAGACTAACTTAATCCTGTACAGGGTAATCTCCTTTGCCCTGTGTTGCAGAGATCCTGGAATTCGTTATTTTAATATTAGGGGTAGAAAGGTGAATGATGCATTCTGTATTAGGGGAATGTCGGTGGGGGCGGGGCTTTGCAATTTTCAAGAATGTGTATGAATGCTACTTTCAACCACCTGTTTCTGTCTGAAATGGCTGTTACAGTCATAAGCCATGCCCTGGTACTCTATGCCTTTATTTGCATTCTAATACAGAGTAAAGAGAACAATATAACCATGAATAGAGGTCAGTATATCATGTTATACCTTTCAAGGCAATATTCATTACACAAAACATTTAGCTGGGTTTGGAATAACTGTTTCAAAACTGATTTACTTAAATCCCAGTTTTGTATAGAGTTTTTTATAGTGAATTATGCTTTAATTTATCAATCAAAAGTACTTACCATCATGAACATTGTTGTATTACTTACTAATACATATTTAGTGACACTAATGATTTTCGGTCTTTATTTTGAGTAACATTTATCCACAAGCCATAGATTTGACCATGTACAGAAACCTCTCAAGTGCTAGGGATAGTGTCTCTGTGGTCCCACTGCAATTGCAGTAGTAACCTAGTTTGGTCCTTCAGCAGTGTCTTGTACCAGACAAACTGCAACAATAGCATCTCTGTTATTAAATGATGTGTGACTTCTGAATTCTTTTCATCTTTGGTCAAAGGTCTGGTCTGTCATCCATCTTGAAATTCAAAACAATTCAGACATTACCTTTTGCAACTGTTCATAGGTGATGATCTGCTCTGTCATCTTCTTCTGAACATGGTTTTGGAGACTCAGAATTCTTTTGCCACAGGTTTGGTGAACATACATCTTGAGGTTAGCAGCTAGTAGGTGGAGAATGCCATCTCAGGGTAGCTGATAGTTACTTTCAGGGTATTACCTTGTACATTTAGTGGCTCTCCCAAACTCAGTTACCCAATAATTGTCCATGTGCTGTTATTTATTAGTGGATTTATAGGTTCACAGATTCATAGATGTATACTAAGCAAACAACTGCAGGACCATTATAAGTTTAGCTATGCACCACAAATGTGGCACAGAAATCTGATTTATTTAGGGGTGATTTAGTGACTGCTTCTGCCGTCAGTGAAATAGATTCCAGACCAGGGGTGAATTTCCAATTACCCATCCATTGGTCCAAGTTGTCTTTAAATAGGGTTAAGGAAGAACTCTGCTGCTTATGAATTGGAAGTCTGTTTGAGAGAATGTGAATTCTCTAAGAAACATATGTGCCCCTCCAACCTGTCCTATTAACATCCCAGGCAACATTTAGATCTTTCAGTCTAATAGTTCCAATGCTGTTTGCTTTGTGGATGTGCCAAATGTTCATCAAAATAGGGTCCAGGGATGCCTTATATGCCAGGCAAAGATCACTTCTCAGAAGTCTGTATGATATCAAATAAAGAAAGAGGGTTTTGAGGTAATAAGTGTAGGATATCAGCATAGGACGTTGTGTTTACTCCGTGTATTCTTTTTGTAAGGAACCTTTGTGGATGTTCTAGATGCTGGATGTGCCTGGTCAGGGGGCATTATAGTCTATGATGGGTCTGATGAGGACCAAGTAGAGCAGTGCGATGACCTCTCTGGACCTAGCTGCCATGTCCTTACTTATAAGTTGAGCAACATAGGAAGATTTTCTTACTGCATTGGAGACATGTCATATTGTTTGTATGAGTTCCCAGATCCCCGACTAGTGAATCAACTTTTAGGGGTGTTTTATTGATGATAAGTTGGAACTGAATTTGCTCACTAACATGTTCGCTATATAGCCAGGCTCTGTGAATGTGGCACCATTAACCACCAGTTTGGCTCATTGCTCTGTGCTGTTTTTGAGGTTTTTAACATAACTGAAGAAGGCCTTATGGCTATCTTTTACCCAGGAAGCCTTAATTCATTAACACTCAGGCGATGTGAGATGTCACGCCTATAGCAGCCTATACATATCTTGCAGTTCCAGAGACTTTTCTGAAAAATAAACTTAAAAAGCATAATTTATTATTTATTTATTTACATTTGTTTACCAGGAAATTCCAACTGGACACAGATCCTTTTTCAGCGGAGGCCCAGGCAGAAAAGCTCCACAGAATGAACATGGTAGATGGTAACCAATAACAATCAAGGTAGTTATGCAGTAGAGGTGATCATGACATGGAGAAATACAGGAGCAAATTAGGTACAACTGAGTAGTAAGCATTGAGAAAAAGAAGAAGTAAAACACAGTGCCACAAATTTTCCAAACAGTAACTAGATAACAATAATAATAATAACAGACTAAATGATAACTAAATCCTGGAAGGATTAACAGGCAGTGAATAATCTTCAGTTCAGTATTATAGTGATAGAGGGGATACTCTATATAAATCTGGGAAAGGAGAGAAGGGTTTAAGGGGGGTTAATTAGTCGGGGTTTGGACAAGGACAAAGCCGGTGAGAGATTAAGTGAGATTTTAGTGCAGCCTTGAAAAGACTGCAGGAAGGAAGGGTAGTTATGGCAGTGGGAAGGTTGTTCCAGAGCTTGGATATAGTGCAGGAAAATAGTGCTTCACCTGCTGAGTTTTTGGCTTTGGTGACCTGGAGTAGATTTTTGTTGCAGGAGCATAGTGGTCTGGAGGAGTGGTAGGGTTGGAGAATTGTACACAGCGATGGGATTCGGAGAGGGTGGTTTACTAGTTTATGAGCAAAGGTGAATTGAGTTTGGTGTAGGCGTTGATAAATAATAAGTTAATAATTTAATAATAAGTTGGTAAGATAAACTAATGGAAATATTTTGTGAACAATAAAAGCTATCAAAACTATACAAATAGCAACGTTATCAATAAGTATTATTTATAGTGATAATAGTCAGTACATTCATAGTATTTCCAGAAAATACTGTACATTATAAATATAGATTATAATGCACACAACCCCAAATTATATTTTTGTTAAACTTTCACAAATAAATAAAGTGCCATATCGTGGAAACTATACTACCTAGACATATCTTGTTGGAATGTTTTTCTTAACCAGACATAAGGTTTCACATGACAACAAATTCCTCTATGAGTGCACGTTAATTGATGTATTTACAGAAATATGAAACATATGCTTAATTGTATAATTGGTAATATCAATACTACCGAATATCTCTAAAGATATGCAACTTATAGTGCACATATCAAAGACAGTTTTCTTCAAGAGCATCTAAAGTTTCATCCAATGTCTTGTAACAGTTTGTAACTCACTTTTTTTTTGAAATATTAAATACATAAGGAAATATTGTTTACTTTCATAATTACTAACAAATAGAGAGCAATATTTCAGGCATAATGTGATATAAATGGACATTGACAATGAATTTTCTGTCTCCCACAATGGCATTTTACACCATACCCCTCAATAATATGTAGGGCGCTCAGCTATGAAAATATGAATAAGTGACAAATTAATTAATTGATTTCTCTACTGCATGACACCCTAGATTAACAGTCGTAGTGTAATTTTGTTAATAACTCTTTGCACTTTCTAATATGGCCTATTATTAGGCGATAAGTCACTTGGTTAAAGAAGTCAGCTCCCCAAAAAATGGTCTGGATGCCATAAGGAGCTATGGGTGTGAACTAGCAGTGTACAAAAATAAATGTCGTTATAGGCTTGAGAGAGCTAATCTTAAAGTTGTCTTTGTTTGACTAATTAGCCCTGTTAGTTACCTATTTCATTTGATGTGACATTTTTTATCTTTATTGGAATCTTTATGGGAACTGCCCTTCCTGATGTATTGCCAGATTTTTGTCCTTTTGTTGTATACCCTGTTCAATTTGAGATGCCACAAGGGCAGTTTCTTTCTGGGGCTAGTTCTGGGCTTACTTCTGGGAGGTACAGCAGCCTCTATGCAGACATTGACCTGGTTGTACAGAGTTTCTGAGAGTAATTCTGCATAGGCTGATATGCTCTTGGGTTTGGAGTTGCATTGAACTTTGATGAACCATCACTTAATAAAAGGTAGTTTGCCTAGAAATAACTCCTAACTGTTACTGGTGTTATTGGGGTCATGGAGCTGATTTTGATTTCAAAAAGCACAGCTTTGTGGTCAGACCTTACAAGGGAGGACAAGACATTGGGAGGAGGTGCAGCATTCTCCCATGTTTGTGAGTATGAGATCCAGTATGTTTGTGCCTGTAGTGGGTTTATTCACTATTTGCTCAATGGTGTTTGTATTTATGAAGTCCGGGAATCTATGCACCTGTAGTTCTGAGGCTGTGCAGGATTCATAGTGTATAGAGGGGTAATTAATGTCTCCCATGAGTAGCGTGTTAGCTTGGGTGGTAAGTGTCTCCAGTAAGTCCAAATATGCATTGTGAACTTCTTGGGAAATGGTGGGTGACCTATAGCTGGCTAGGATATGGTACAGGATTTTGTCTATGGTGATCTGCACATGGAGGAACTCCAGCATGTCATCCTGTTTGACCAACCTAGACATATGTTTGTTACTGATGTATATCAAGACACCCCTGCCTTTAGCGCTTGTTTGTGCAGCTACTAGTCTGAAAGTGTGGAGGCACTGAAACCTTCCACTGCCAGGGTACTCTCTGCCACTTTAAATCATGTCTCAGGAAACACACAGATATCTGTATTTTCCAGTGTGAGAGGAGCTCGCATGATATTTTTTTTGGCTCCTGGCATTGAGCAGTAACACCTTGAGGTTCACTTGAGTTGATTTTGCCATGGCGGTAGGTTTGTCAATTTTGCATTGCCTAAAATGGGCACTATGGGGGTGGATAAAGTTTTAGTCAGTATTCAAAAGCCTATAGGGGACAGGTATAGACCATCCCTGGCAAATCAAAGTGGTCTGTTAATCATGTTTTCCAAAGCTGACAAATATTGTATCCCCTTAAAATGACACCAGAAAGACAGACAATAGTTAAAATCAATCATCTTTTGCTCATATTGTGGCATCATCCTGACTGATGGTAATACACTGCTCAGTGTAAGGCTGCTACCAACTTGAAACATGTAGTCTGAGAGCTCCATAATGTCTCTCTTCATATAGTCCAGGGACACATGAAATATAATGAAGTCATACTGGCACCTGTGGTGTAATGACTTGAATATGTGTATGATTTAGCAGATTCTGTTTCCAGACAAGCAACTTACTGTTCTCTTCTCCTTGTTCAGCCTGGCTAGAGGGTCATCTGTGGGTCTTACAATGGAGTCCCCTGTGAAGACAGTCCTGGGAAGTCTGTTTGCTTACCTTAGGAATTTAGTGTTTGGGGCTCCATTAAGTGCGGCTGTATATGTTGTTGTTTTCTCAGTGTCTTTGGGCTTTCTGAGGCATAGCTTTGTCAACAGATGGTCTAGGCAATATTTTATATTTAGGAATATTGCTATTAAGTGCCTCTGCATACATTAGTCTATGTGTGTGCATTGTGTGCTATGTGAAGTGAGTGTAGTGTGCATAGTTTTGACAACCTAATGTGTAGTTGTTATGTGAGAGTTTAGCCTCCAGTGTCATTGTGAAAGTACACCTCTCATACTGTCTTTTTCTGTAAGAATTAAGGGGCTGTCAGTAAAGATAAGACAAGGGCTACATTGTCTCAGGATGCCCATATCTACCATCCTGTCTATAGAGAAGCTAGGAAATTGCATATCCATGCTGTCCAGTCCCTTGACTGGTGAGCTACAACTGTGTATTGCGGTTAGAAGGCTATTAAGGGTGCTTTGTTCATGCAGACTAATAAAGGTGATTTACTGGGGCAGATTATACTAAACAGCATTAAATTTTACATGCTAAGTTATAGGTATTGTCACTCGACGCCCCACTAGCTGCCCTAAGCCTGTTGGCACAGAAAGTAGTTGTGCTATATTTACTACTTTACAGGGTACACAAACCAGTTACACAACGAGATGGAAATCCCTTGCTGAAGGTAATTCAAGATAGTCCTACAGCAGTGACAGTGAGATGAAGAGCAATTTATTTTTTATAAAAATGCAGTGAATGAAAAAATAAAAGCAGGAAACAATAGCAATCACTGAAAATAACTTAAGCAAGTACTATTTATCAATCAAAAGTACTTAGCTTTGCCTGGACAGCACTGGATAAAAGTAAAACACTTCTGGAACACAGGCTAGGATTCCAAGCTTTACTGAACTCTCTGGAAAATTGAGCAGGAGACAATATCTAGTAAAGGAGGTTTACTCAACAGCAATACTGGTTTTCTGAGTGGGTGTTCAGTATCCTGGATCTATGTAAAACAATGGGCTGGAAGAGGACTTAAATACCTTGTACAACAGACAATAGCAAGGAAAATGGGGGGCTTTGGAAATCCTTATAAAATACACAACAAGAAAAGGGTGGGAGAGATCCAATCAAATAAAGCCAATATTGGAGCTCTTTCAGAAAGTTTAGCTTGATGTTTCATTGGGCGTGGTGCAGACACAAAGAACAAGGGAAGAGAAAGGCACTGGATGCAACTTTAAGCAAGTAAATGCATGTATCCATATCTACATAAATGAATGTAACTCTGTCAACCAATGAAAATAGACTTTTATATGCCACCAGAGCTGTGGATGAGGGCAAGGCAGTTCATGCAGCCTAATTCGATCTGGCCATGGCCTTTGATACCATTCCCTACTCAAGAATTATTGATAAACTCACCAAACTAGGCATCAACCCCTATATGACTATGTGGATTGCAATTTGGCTCACAGATAGAACTCACAGTGTGAAAGTAGCAGACTGCAAGTCAGACTGCCCACTAGTCACAAGTACAGTCCCACAGGGATCAGTTCTGGGTCCTCTCCTGTTTGGTATCTACTTCTCAAAAGTCCAGGCCAACATGGAGGGACTCTGGCTGACCAAGTTCACAGATGACTTCAAGCTGGGAGCCATTATTAATTCCCCAGGTGATGTAGACAGCCTACAGAAAGGCCTCACTGGGAGCCATTATTAACTCCCCAAGTGATGTAGACAGCCTACAGAAAGGCCTCACTGAGACCAATGACTGGTGTCGAAACCATGGCCTTAAGCTTAATGCCAAAAAAATGTGTCATCATCTCCTTTGGGAAAACTCAGTTCCCACTAATTACCACATGGATAGGAGCCCACTGAACATAGAAGACGTTATAAGAGATCTGGGGACACAGGTTAACTTCAACCTCTCCTTTGACTACCACATTGCCACTGTGGTCAGAAAGAGTTTCTGTGTGGCACATCTCATTACCAAGAGTTTTGCATCCAGGAAGAAAGAGGTCATCGTCTTTCTTTACTCTTCCCTCATTAGGCCAATAATCGAGTATAATGCCCCATTTGGTATGTACCTCACTAGACACATGCAACAGCTGGATAGGCCACAAAAGTACCTGACAAAAAGGATCCTAGGCCTTAAACACATGTCCTACATGGACAGACTCAAACAACTCCAGCTTTTCACTGTCTCATATCGTCTACTAAGAGGCAATCTCTGCTTGACTTACAAAGCGATGTCTCACCCAGCTCTGTTAGAAATGCTACATCTAAAGAAATCTCAATCCATCCACACCACACACTCCAGAGACCTCATCCTCATTACCACAATCAACAGAATATGTTGGAGGGACAGGTTCATAACCCAAAGACTGCCCATGCTCTGGAATAAACTTCCCGTACACGTCAAGCTGAACACCTCAGTGGCCCTCTTCAATGGAAATCTTGATTAGTGGATGGGAAATAGAAAGTTCACCCAGTGGATCACTCCAGTGGCTCTACTTGATAGAGGCACTAGGAACTAATGTATGGTGGCATGATGCCAGGACACTTCTATGGGCTAGGCTTGTAAAGGCTCCAGGGCCATTAGCCTAGTACACACCTATGAACCTATAAACCTATGTCTGTATTTACATATTCCTAATGTGTTGATGCTGTACAAAGTATAAATACCCCGACTGTCTGTGGAGTAGTTGTTACAAGACAACTGAAATAAAATGAAGATAGATTTTTGCAACCTGTGTTGGACCTTCTTCAAAAATAAAGCTTTTGAAAACCAAAAGGAAGACTTTAGTCATTTTATTCAACTTTTGAATTAGGAAAATATGAGATCGTAGATTGAGAACTGGGTTTATTCTCTTAAATTGACTTGGAAGCTTGTCCAGCTAGATTGAGTTTGTCAGCAGAAATTCAATCTTTCTATGGTTATTTTTCAAGTAAATGATAAACAGAATATAAAACTGTAGTAGCAAAGCTGGAATATCAACAACAGCAAAAGTAATGAAGCAGAAATCCTGAAACAAAAAAAAAACAGTTCTTTAGTTATTGCAATTCTACTACACAGTAACAATGTTTATGGAAAATGCAGTAATAAATTGCTAAATAAGGTTCAAACCTGGCAGTAGTTCATAGTTCTGCAACAAATGTGAATGAAATTACAAGACTAAGGCCCAGCAGGGTTTAAAACCTTTAAGTTTCTACAAGTAATTCTACTTGGGGAGATAGAAGTGCAATATAATGTAGAAACACAGTCTTCCCACAATTGCAAACTAAACTACAAGACTAAAGTCTCAGAACAAATTGAAAATGCAAACAGAGAACCTTTTTTTTCTAAAACATGTAAAAAAAGCAGAAAAGTACAAAGACGTATCACCACACAGGTCACTATAAGTGCAACTGAATTTTTTAGGCAAAATTGAAATAAAAGTGTTTTTCTCTTTCCTTTTTGATGAAAAACTTTTTGTTCACAGTTCAGAACTTTCCATACATTTACAAGTCTTGCATAATAGACCCTGGATGGGGATAGCTCTGTGCTGGATGTAGCAGGCTAGCTAGGGATGGATCTAATCAAATAAAGCCAATATTGTATCTGTTTCATAAACTGTAGCCTTAGTGGGAGTGGGTGGGGCAGACGCAAAGAACTGGAATACAACTTCTCTGAACTACAGGCCAATGATCCCGGGCAGGTTAAAATTTCAGAAACTTTAGATTAATATCTCAGTGAGGGATGGGGCAGACACAAAGAACAGGGGAACAGAAAGGCACTGGAATGCAACTTTAAGAAAGTAAATAATGAGCAGAATATAAAACTGTAGGACCAAAACTGGAATATCAACAATTGTGAAAGCATTGAAACACAAATTCTGGAGCAAATAAAACACAGTTCTGTCACTACTATAACTCTACTACAGTTTAAGGCAACAGACTATGCAGAAATTTATCAGTAACAATGTTTATGGAAGAATGCAGTAATACATGACTAAATAAGGCTCAAATCTGGCATTAGTTCATAGTTCTGCCACAACTGTGAATGAAACTACAAGAGTAAGGCCTAGCATGGTTTAAAATACAAACGGATAGCTTTTACAAGTCATTCTACTTGTTGAGATAGAAATGTAGTATAGTACAGAAAAACAATTTTCCCACAATTGCAAATTAAACTACAAGATTTAGGTTCCAAAACAAATGAAAAAATGTAAACAGGAAAAGAGCAGAAAAGTACAAAAAAGTATCATCACACAGGTCACTATAAGTGCAACTTAAATATTTAAGCAGAATAGACATGAAAGATTTTTTCTCTTTCCTTTTTAATGAATAGCTTGTCATTCACAGTTCAGGACTTTCCATACATCTTCAAGTATTGCATAAAAGATATTGGGTGCAGGTAGCACTGTGCTGGATATATCAGGCTAGCTAGAGAAGGATCCGATCAAATAAAGAAGCTTTAGCTTAATGTCTTAGTGGGGAGTGGGACAGATACAAAAAACAGGGGGACAGAAATGCACTAGAATGTATCTTCTCTGAGCTATAGGTCAATGACCCCAGGCAGGTTAAAATTTCATAAATTTTAGCTTAAAGTCTCAGTGATAGAATAAGTGTTCTTATAGATTTTCCCTAGGTACCAGATTTTATAAAACTACCGTCTAAGTCTTAAATCCAGTCTTGTCATTTGTTCAGTCATAATCTCAATGAGTACCAATTCAATGTCAACAAGTATTAAAGTCACCAGTCTCTCTGAACGATTCTTCAAATAATGCACAAGTTAACAATCTCATTATACAACTTCCCACGTTGAAACAGTAGGATATAATGTGATATCTGCACTCCTCTTATGGGGTTTTCAACCCCCATATCCCCTGCACTTATATTTAATAATTCAGAGACTACACATTTACAATGAATGTGAAATAGTCTAAAGTCTCTGTATAGGACTGCATCCCTTCCTTTGTGATTATGCAGTTTTGGTGGATTTATAACTGTTAATAAATGTGACTCTTGACAAGACCTAATTGATGGACTGGTTTATGCTGAGTAGTTAATTGATAAAATGGACTATTACAGTTAAAACATTTTGGCATATTTGCCATTTGCCAATCTTATGGTTTCTGGTTATCATATTCTAGCCTATTGTAAAACCTCAGGTCTCTCTGTTTCACTCATTTGTATACCCATTCCATGCCTTGTGTGGTTGCCTTTAAACATTTGGTTTCACTAAATCCCATCTGAAATGCATTTTGTTTTGAAAAATGAGATTTCTAGAGTACTTTTTGAGGTTGTGTGTGTGACATCATAATAGACAAGAAGAAAATTACCTGTTTATTTTCTGTTGCGGTTGATTATCATAGGGCTCTTGTCTTTGACGATTTCGCCAAATTTTTCACATATTTTCTAACTGACTCATTAGTAAATGAGTAACTAGCTGGGTCCCCTTCAGAAGCTTGAGCTTTCAGAAACTCGAAATTCATATTGTCAGGATGATATGATCGTGTTTCTGAAAACTCAAAGCTTTTGAATGGAGATCATGGTACAGTGATGATCAGGGAATATCTCCTTTTCCCCATTCTAGTGGGATATCAGAGTTGGTGTATATAATTTGCAGGACATGTGAGAGGGGTACAGAGATGCGTTTCCCCCCTTTGCAAAAATGTAGAAAAAAAGTAGATTTTTTGAGTTTTTAAAAACTCGATCATATTGTCTCGACAATATGAATTTCGAATTTCTGAAAACTCAAATTGTTTAATAATGTCAGCCATCTTCACAATCACCTTAAATTTCTCTGACTGAACTATTGACAGTTACCGTTGACAATCTGTTCATGCTGCATTTTGTTGCAAATATCATTCTTAGCACTGTATTGTTTCATTTGTCACTAACTCCAAAAACATATTTAACCTCTTTGAATGTACCTTTACTGTTATTAGGGACACTTAGTCCCAGAAAGGACCCAGAAAGTAAATATAGATACATCACTGGGTACAGACGGCTCTTCCCAAAGAAATAAGAGTGGTGGTAGTGATGTATTTTGGGCCTTTTATCACAACACAAGCTTTAGGTTAAATATTCAGTTGCATATCAGTTCCAGGTCACTGCATTAAACTTTTGTCATGGAACTTAATTTACTGATGCTTATTTATACCATTCAGAATGCTGGACTTTTATTGGACTAATCAGAGGCCATATAAAGGACTTCTTGAGATACAGACAACAGCTAATACAAGCAAAATCAAGGTGCAAAGCATTATTATCCTTAGCCAATCTGAAAACAGCCATAAAACTAATTTATACACCTGCAGCAGGCCAAGGAGGGCATGAAGATGCTCAACCACATCACCCAATGCTGGATGGGAACTAATAATGTTACCTATTACATATATTTCACCTAATATCTAAGGTGAAATTTGGAATTACCCATCCAGTAATCCAGACTATTTTTTTTTTATTATTTATTATTTATTTATTTACTATTTGTTGACCAGATAAGTGGATTGGTCTGCTGATTATTTTCAGCCATGACCCAAGCTCAAGCAGCAGAAAACCCAGCACATATTTTCTAATCAAAATTGTATACTGCATGAGTGTATAACAACACTTAGAACATAATGGTAACATTCACTGCAGATGGGGTCAGAGTAAAAGATCAAGTCAGCATGCATTGAGAGAAAAAAACGTAGGCCTATAACCCTTCAGCTCATTAGGAGAGAGTGACTATAGGTAGAGGGATTTTAACTATGTGCTTGAATGCAGGTGGGACCGTGCCTGGTGTGAGAGAGGTTAAAGATAATAAGTAACTATCTGCTTGAATGCAGGTGGGACCGTGCCTGGTGTGAGAGAGGTTAAACATAATAAGTAAGGCATTTAGTGATTTCTTCAGCCACAAGACTTAGGAAGTTCAGATGAAATTTGCTCGCTTGACATCCTGAATTGTTGAATTTGAGAAGTAGATTCATGGTCTGTTTTAATGAAATTTCAGAAAAGTTGCTACATAAGAGGCCAGAAAGTATAAATCAGGGAATGAAGGTTCTTGTTCTTTTTTTGGCAGGAGAGTAAGTTATTGGAAAAGCTCTAGTTATGTTAGTTATAGTGAGCCGCAAAAAGTGAGAATAATCATTAGCCAGGTTGAAGTGTGTCAATGTTATTGGTTCATTTATGGTAGCTAAATAGTTATTTAATGTCCCTTTTAAGCATTTTATTTCTTTGCAAAATAGGTTGAATCTAGACAGGTTTGTATCCTTTTTCTGTCTAAGGAAGAGGGTTTTTACAGTATTTGTTATAATTCCTGTTTCTTTTTTTAAATGCAGAAAAGTTGGGTGCAGCTCTGTATTGTCAGGGCTTCTTTTCCAGTGCTTCCAGGCTGAAGCTCTGGCTTTAATTTTGTATTTAATTCACACGGCAAGCCACAGGCAAATATGTGATCTAATGCTTCTTTTTGTAAGGGGATACAATTTATCCTGAATTGTGGTCAGTTTTGTGCTGAAAATCTCTAACGCTGGCATGGGTTCACATATGGCATACATGGGTGTCCTGGCAAAGCAATAAGGAGGGTGTTGTGATTTGGTAGCTTATTATTAGAGGCTGATCATCTTTCAATTACTTGAAGAGTGTTTTTAAATATCCAGCATGATCCAATGGATTTAATAGGTGAGTGGCCACGTAGAACACAGGAGAGTATTTCAGTATGAAGGCACCTGCTTGTATGTTGGTTATTATTAGGTCAAGTGTAGAACCAGAGACAGCTCTTATATTGGTTTGAGTGGTAGACTGTATTATTTGAGCCAGTATGCCTACCTAATGTTATGAGAGAGACCACCTAATTGGGAATCTTGTTATTTATAGTGTGAGAATAAGTACAATCCACATTGCTAATTGAGGCATTTTTTTAATTAGATTTGAATGCAATGCCACCAGTTCTAGGACTGGGTCTATTGTTATTACAGTAGAAACTCAATTATCTGGACTTTGGTTATCCAGACTTTCAATTATCTAGACTCGTATTTTGTGACCCAGCAACTGTAATTATGCCAGTTATGTTTTTGTGTACAAATGTATTGATGTTCCCTCTACATTTGGAGATTTTAAGATTAATTTTTTACATTTAATATTTTTATAGTATCACCTCACAGCAAGAGGTTCGCCAGTTCGATCCTCAACTGGGGTGCCTTCTGTGCTGAGTCTGCATGTCCTCCCTGTGGTTGCATGGGTTTCCTCTGGGTGCTCCAGTTTCCTCCCACATCCCAAAAACATGCTGTAGGTGGATTGGACACTCTAAATTGGCCCTAGGTGTGAGTGTGTGCATGTGTGTGCCTTCTGTGGAAGGTTGGGTGCCGGGCTGACAACTCAACACAGTAAAACTCCACTGCCAGTCATGAGCGGACAGGTGATCCACTGTGGCAACCCCTAACCGGGAAAAGCCGAAAGAAGAAGAAGAAAGTATTGGCACCAAATTCCTAATTATAATAAGTTACTGTGCCAGTACTCGACTCTACCAGATCACCCACGCCTGTCTGCCTGTGCTTGTCGCTTGTTAATCATACAACAACACAAGGTACTTGTTTTGTTTTCGCAATTGTATGCAATGCACAAATCTTTGATTAAAATGTCAAAAAGAAAGAGAGTTATGTTATCTTTGCACAATAAAGTGAACATTATTCAGTGTTTGAGGAATGGAGATTCGGGCTGCATGTTGGCTGATATGTATGGAGTGGGAACATCAACAATACTGGACATTAAAAAAACTCTGAACCCATATTGATGTTTACCTGCACATTGGACAGTGATGCTGGAAGATCACAATGAAAAGCAATGAAGAAACCACAAAGTAAATGTTTGAAGGATGCTGTTTTCACTTGTTTTTTGCAAAAATGATCATCTGGGCAACCAATATCTGGGCCTTTATTTTGTTAAAAAGCTTTGGAATTTAATCAAAAGCTCTACGTCGATCCTTCATTTAAGGCAAGTTCCGGGTAGTTGGATTACATTAAAACATGCCATGGAATTCAAGAACTGGAGATACAGGGAGAAAAATGGCTACGAATGTGGCTGCAGCCAACACTTTCACAGACAATCTCAGGTGATACTCCAAGAAAGTGAGTATGATTTCAAATTTGTCTACAATGTTGATAAAATGGAACTAAATTGGAAGGCACTTCCAAGCAATTCCTTAGCATCATGGCATGAAAGTCAGCAAGGACTGGATTACTGTCGTGGTTGGTGCTGACACCAGTGGAACCTACAGAGCATCACTCCTTCTTATTGGGAAGTCTAAAAATCCCAGATGTTTTAAAAAAATCAAGATTTCCTTAACCTGTACCCATCAGAAGAAGGTGTGGATGAACACTGAAATCCTTCTGGATTGGTACAACAATTTATTGCAGAAGTCAGGAAGTTCCAAAAAGACACCAAGAAATAAGGAAAGGTCTTACTTGTGCTTGATAATGCACCCTGACATTCCTCGGTGGAATTGTTAGAGTGAGAAAATGGGACGGTTACAGTCAGGTTTTTGCCTCCCAGTGTGACATTGATTTTGCAGCTGATGGATCAAACCATTATTGAAACGTTAACGTGCTTGTACAGGAAGCAACTTTTATTTCAACTTATTTTGCAAAACAACAGTGACACTGAGACAGTGTTAATATGTTTCAAGCAAATAAATTTAAAAGACTGTTTCTGCATGCTAGTGGACATGTGGAGTTCTGTTGAAAGAAAAACATTAAAAAGAGCTTGGAATAAAATACTTAAATTACCTCATGAAGACTCTTCAAATGAAAAACTTAATGAAAAAAATAAAATAAATAAATTTAACTGAGAGCACCAAGATCTGCGAAGGATGTGACATTGAGAATGTCAAAGAGTGGCTAAACTGTGACATCAGTGACCCAGGATTTCATATCTTGATGGACGAAGCCATCCTCAAGGACCTAAAATGTACATATGAGGAAGAAATTGAAGATGAACAAGAAGAAATGATGGAAAAGTGTCCTGTGCCATCTCATGCAGAAGCTTTTCAAGCTTTTGAAATGTCATTCAATTGGCTTCAGAGGCAGGAAGAATCTGATCCAGTACAGCTGCTCCAACTGAAATGGATCCATGATTTAGCTGCTATGAAACAAAACAACTGTTTACGTTTAATGTCAATTAAAACATATTTTCAAGTCCTAATGTAAAACATCTAACATTTAAGTTCTTAATGATTATTTGCTATTTTACATATTTATATTTGTAAGTGCAAGTTATTCTTATGTTATTCTGTGTGACACTTTATGTTTTCATGTAAAAACTTCTTTTATTTTATTACATATAGTATGTCATTGATATCCA
This sequence comes from Protopterus annectens, assembly GCF_019279795.1. Lineage (NCBI taxonomy): Eukaryota > Metazoa > Chordata > Ceratodontiformes > Protopteridae > Protopterus > Protopterus annectens. The sequence goes on from NC_056739.1 coordinate 1,748,410,186, forward strand.
GATTTTTGATTATACAAACTACACCTGGTCACAATTAGTCCAGATAATCGAGTTTCTACTGTGTATATATATATATATATATATATATATATATATATATATATATATATATATATATATATATATATATATATATATATATATATATATATATATATATATATATATATATATATATATATATAACACATATATATATATATATATATTTGATTATTAGCTGTCTTGTATAAAGGCAGAGGAGCAGCAATCATCCTTCAAACAGGTTTCAGACATAGCAAGAACATGGGGAATGTCTGTGAACAGCTATGCTTCAAGATTCAAGATTCAGCCATGATTCAAGAAGTTTTAAAGGTTGTAGTCTTCTTGATATGTGAAGGCAGCTTATTTCAGAAAAGGAGATACCCTAAGTTAAGTATCTGTTGTGTCATCTGGTGTTGTTGATGTGATAGTATTATATTTAGGTGAGGGATTTCAAAGAGTACGGGGTCATTCATAGCATGGAAGTTTATGAAGTGATCACTACTTAAGAGTACCTACAGAACTTCAGAAAGGGACAAGGCATTTAGATAATTAACGTAACTAAGGGTACTGACACCTAAGAATTTTTTGGTAGGGAAACACTTAGGTCTCTCAAGTTGGTTTATCTCATATCTCATTTCCTCTCTGTTTTTACTGGCTTGTGTGAGTAAGCGCAAAATTATTATTTTATGAAATTACTCCCCTTCAACTATTTAAATTTATTGCCCATCCTTCTGTATTCCATAGTACCAGAATACAAAAGTGACCACCCTCTTTCAATCTATCTTGCTGATTTAAAAATAGTGATTCTCCACTAAAACTTAACTTTTTGACAGATAAAACTTAAGTTACCTACTTTCACATCTAACTCTTCTAGTGCACACTGTAGTGTTTTTTTTTCATCTTACCTTTAAGCATCCCTGTGACTAGCACTTGCTCTAAATCCTGTTGGAAAGCACTAGGAAGCCTTAAACTGATACAAGCAATCAACTCTCCTTGTTAATAAGGAGAAATTAATCATAGGCACTAAACAGCCTATAATTGCAAAGTATCTTGCTAAGGTAAGGAAAAACAGCTCTTGTACTTTACAAAAAAAGCACCAAACCAGGCATGTCCAAGGGTCACCTTTTGGTGATTTCTCCTGTCCACCTGATGAATCTGAGCACACTGGGGCAATGCAGCAATTGCCTCATGTACACAGACAACCCTCTCCTCCTACTACCCAACACTACAACCTACGAGAGATGCACTTACATAACCAAACTGGAAGCAAACCTCCCTCCACCCAAGATTGTGCTAGATAGTCAAGAAGAGAAGGTTAACACCTGCACTACACCTCAAGCAGCACATAGCCCTTCTAAACCCAGACAACCAACACCCACACATAGCAACACTAAACCCTAATATGCTGAGGCCCCTACCTGCCCAAGCAACAAGGACCTCCAAAGCTGAAATGCAAACATACACCAATCACAACCAAAAGGTCACATAGCTCACAACACCAGTGTGCCAATCAACAACAGTCCCTAAGGCAAGACAATTTACCCAACACTTTAGTCATAGGTGACTTTATAGTCAGGGACACTGATGCCCCAATCACCAGGCTGAACAATGAGAAAATTACAGTCAGCTGCCTGTCGGGTGCCAGGATCTGCCACATAACACATGCACTCAAGTCACTCCACAACAAGTACAAATATGACTCTGTCATTGTCCATGTTGGAGTGAATGACTTGAGATGTACCTCCCTGGAGTACATGAAAAGAGACATGGAAGAGCTCTTGGATCATGTGGCCCAGGCAGGTATGACCCTAGCCCTGAGTAGCATCCTGCCTTCACACAGAATGATACCACAGTATAAGGACAAAATTATTGACTTCAACAAGGACAAAATTATTGACTTCAACAATTGGCTAAGCTTCTGGTGTCATTCAAAGGGGATCCAGTATTTGTCTGCCTGGGACGACATGATCGACAGACCACGATGCTTTGCCAGAGATGGTCTGCATCTGTCGCTTCTGGGATTCAGGTTACTGGCTATGGCTCTTGACACCCCTGTAGTGCCTTTTTTAGGCAAAGTTCAAAGGACAAAACCACCACCATAACAGGTACAAGCATGCAAAATCTGAAGGTAATGCTACTCAATGCTAAAAGTCTAAACCTCAAAATGTACTCTCTCGAGGCACTCCTAAAAATGGGGAACATTGATATCTGTGCAGTAACTGAGACCTGGTTCAAGGCTCCAGAGAGCACGCCTGCAATACTAGGCTACAACACTTACCACACTTTTCAGCCACCAAACCAGGACCGAAACACTAAAGGTGGAGGAGTGTCCATATTTACCAAGGATATTCACACCACCAGGCTAGTTGCCCAACACAAAGCATCTGAAATTCTCCAGGTGCAACTAACACTAGGTAAGACTGCAATCCAAATTGTAGCTTGCTACAGATCCCCAACAATGCCCCAAGATTTTCACTACACCTTTCTAAACATACTGGAAAATATTAAGATACAACCAAACACCCCAGTACTGGGTGATTTCAACTACCCTACCATTAATTGGGAAAACTACTCTTGTACCAACACCTTTGCCCAACGGTTCTTGAAATTCATAAATTCCAATGCCCTGGATCAACTAATCCATAGTCCCACCAGGGGCTCCAATACCCTAGACCTTGTCATCACCAACATGGGAAATCAATGCTCCACACCTATGGTCACCCCCTCGTTGGTCAGGTCTGACCATAGGCTAATCACCCTTGACATCTACATCCCTCCCCCACCCCCCAGCAAGGAAACCTCCATAAAAAACTTCTCCAAAGCCAACTTCATGCTACTCAAGTCAGAAGTGACAAACTTCATGCCACCCATGCAGGCGGCAACTGAAAGTTTGACTGCTGAATACTACACTAAGGCACTGTACGAGCACATCCATTTGTGCATGAATTGTGCCATCACAAATAGAACCAAGACGCTCTTCTCCAAAATAGCAAGCCAATCTGGTGGTCCCTTGCCATAAACAAACTTTACAACAAAAGGAAGAAACTGTTGCAGAAAAGAGGAAAATCCCAGGATGCAAAACACTCCCTTACCAGCCTCAGTAAAAAGCTGAGATCCCTCATAAAATCCTCCAAAGCTAGTTATGAAAATAAAATTGCCAAAGATTCCAAAGACAACCACAAGGTATTCTATAGCTATGTCAAAAATCTAAATGGCAATTCTCAGATCTCCTGTGAGCTACAACACAATGGCATTAAATATACTGATCCCAAGGATATTGCCAATATCTTGGCAGATCGATTCAGTGCCAACTTCACCCGCCCCATCCCTAAAGAACCCATCTCAATACCAAAAGATTGCCAAATTCTGGTAATAACGGCCACACAGGTAAAAAATGCACTCTTCAAAGCTAAGAATACAGCATCCATGGGACCAGATGACATCCCAGGCTGTGTACAACATGAACTAATAAATGAACTGACACCTCACCTAAGTGTCATATTTAATCATAGCCTCACCTCAGGCTTCATGCCCACTGAGTGGTGCACAGCTACAGTTATCCCACTCCACAAGGGGGATCCACCTTAGATCCTGGGAACTACCGCCCCATCAGTCTGACGAGCCTGATCTGCAAGGCCATGGAACGTATTATCATGGAACTTATAAACAAAGACATTGGCAACTTCCAAATACTGGACCACACCCAGTTTGGGTTTGTGAAGGGCCGATCTTGTTTCCTGAACCTGATTAACTTCTTTGAATCAGTCTCCAGAGTTGTGGATGAGGGTAACGCAGTCCACACAGCCTATCTGGATCTCACCAAGGCCTTCGACACCATCCCTCACTCTGGAATCATAGGTAAACTTACTAAGCTAGGCATTAATCCCTACATTACTCGATGGGTTGCCAACTGGCTTACTGACAGAACCCACACTGTAAAAGTAGCTGACTCCAAATCCAGCTCCACACAAATGACAAGTGGAGTACCTTAGGGTTCAGTCCTGGGACAGCTCTTGTTTGGCATCTACTTCTCTGAAGTACAGGTCAACACTAAGGGACTCTGGCTAACAAAGTTCGCAGATGACTGCAAACTGGGAGCCATTATTGAATCCCCAAATGATGTGGATATTCTACAAAAGGGCCTTACAGAAACAGATGTTTGATGCCAGAGCCATGGGCTCAAGCTCAATGCCAAGAAATGTATAGTTATTCCCTTTGGGAAAAAACATGTACCCATGAATTATCACATAGGTGGCAGCACACTAAACACTGAAAGTGTGATAAGAGACTTAGGGCCACAGGTGGACAGTGGTCTCACGTTCAATAACCACATCCCCACAACAGTCAGGAAATCCTTCTATGTGGCACACCTCATCACTAAGGGCTTTTCATCCAGGAAAAAAGGTGGTCATTGTCCCACTGCACTCATTCCTCATTAGAGCCATACAATGCTCTATTTGGTATGTACCTCTCAAGACATCTGCAACAACTGGAAAGGCCGCAGAAATACCTCACTAAAAGACTCACAGGCCTAAAGCAGATGCCTATGCTGACCATCTAAAAAAACTCCAGCTATACTCTGTCACATATCATCTACTCAGAGGTGCTCTCTGCTTAACATACAAGGCCATGTCAAACATAGAGCTGTTGGACATGCTACACTTAAAGAAATCCCAATCCCTCAGAGCCACACTATCTAAACCTTGTCATCATAATGAACAAAACATGCTGGAGGGATAGGTTCTTGACCCAGTAATGCCCCAGGCTCTGGAATAGACTGACCATACATGTCAATCAGAGTGCCTCTTTGGCCCTCTTTAAAAGGAACCTTGACAATTGGATGGGAGATAGGAAAGTCACCCCAGGGATCACATCAGTCGCCCTGCTACAAGGGGTCCAGGGAAGTAAATATTGTGGGAATAAATAGCCAGAGAATTGTTATGGCTAGGCTTGTATAGGCCCTAAAGCCGATAACCTAGCACTAACCTATGAATCTATGAACCTATAACTATGCACACCTTTGAATTTTACATCAAAATATAGCATACAGATAGTTAACATAAATTACATTTGAGGTAGCTTATCAGAGGCCTATTCAGAAACTACAGAGCAACAACTCAGTGGTTATTCTACAATTTACTTTACCATAGATATTTCAGTAACTAAAATACTACCACAAAAGTCATAAAGTCTCATGGAGTAATTTACTTGAATTCCATGTTCATATAGTTAATGAAGTTGATGACATCAGTATTGGCCTGTAGCGCTTGTCATGTCCCATCCAGTGATTAGAGAGCTTATCCCACTGGCTATAAATAACTGTACATAGGTTCGTAGGTTTCATAGGTTCATAGATGTGTCCTATGCTAATGATCACCCTGGCATTTTTAAGCCTAGCCATGCATCCCAAATATCTAACAAGTTCTGTTTCCCTTGGTAGTGTAAGCAGGGGCTTGGGAAATGAGACATTTACAATCTCCTAAAGTTAGACAAGAGTTTTGATTAACTTCTTAACTCAAGAGAATATATAACCAGGCATTATATATTCATCTGTCTATATATATCTATATATATCTGTATATATATATATATATATATATATATATATATGTATATAGATGTATAGGTTTACTATCAAATACTTGAAATGCACGTTGTCGTTTGTTCAACAACACAGAACGACAAAAACGACAATGTTATTACATCATCGTGTCGAAAATCCTTTCCCCGATGTCTGCTGTTGCCATTATTCGACATACAAGAAGGTGACGGACACCCAGGATATTCTGCTCAATGTGCCATGAGTATTTCTCTCAACAGCACACATTTTTACAGATTTTGGGTCAAGGGTCGCACTACAGTGGGGAACTGGGCATATACCTGACAGTGCTGTTTTTCGGTCAAATGAGTTTTCGGTCATATGGGTTTTCGGTCAGGTGAACTTTCGGTCAATTGGTCTGAGTCAAATGGGCTTCGGTCATATGAATTTTCAGTCATATGTAGTGAACCCATATATAAACATATTTATATATATATATATATATATATATATATATATATATATATATATACAGATAGATATAGATATATATATATATATATATATATATATATATATATATATATAGATATATATATATATATATATATATATATATATAGATAGATAGATAGATATATAGATAGATAGATATAGATATATATATATATATATATATATATATATATATATATATATATATATATATATATATATATATATATATATATATATACACACATAGTTAGGAGGGGTCTGGCGGGCATAGCCCCACTTAGTTTGGTTTTATATTGTCTGGTTTCTGTTAAGAGGATAAGTAGTTTTTACGTTGTGGAAAGAGGTAATCATTAGTTTTGTGAGTGTGTTTGTCTATGGTTTCCCATTTTGTCTTTTGAAATTTAGCATTGTAAGCTGTCGGTGAAATGAGAGGTTTATTATTGAGCACTGCACTGTCCCAAACTAAGGAGTATTTCTCCTTATACAGGTGAGATTTTGAAGAAAACTTATGTGAAACACAAATTTGGTAGATTATAGCAGCTGTGTCTGTATTATCTCTGTGTGTACAAGGAGAAAGAAGAAACATTTCATATCTGTTTTCTTACTTGTGCTATCAGAAATATAGGAAGGCATTACTTTATAACACAGTTAAAAAACTATTTTTCTTCAGCTATGAATCATAAATCTAATTATGATATGCCAAATTCTTTTATTTCCTCAGTTAATTAACTTGAAAGGAATTAGTATAGTTTTTGTGACAAGCTGCTAAAAGAAAAAACTTGGTGATGTGATAATAAATTAACTTTGCATGTAATTGTCTTTGGCAACTTTAAATAGTTTAAAATATGTAATTGTTATTATAAAACTGCTAGTTCGATTTTATTATATTTAGCTGCACCATGCTCTGTTGTAATTGGAATTTGTAGAGCAGCTAAGCAAAGAGTGAATGGTAAAAACAGCTTGTAATTTGTCTGCATGAGCTGTGAAAACTGAATTCTAGCAGCTCCTTCTGTTTGGCTTATAAAGACAGGCCAAGCAACATGTATGATTAAAGAACAGACCCAGCAGCTTTGATAGGCTTGTGAATGGAGAGAAGTTTTTGGCCATTGGAGTATAATGACCAAGTAGGGACATAGCTGTGTATAATGCTATTTAATGCCAGACAAGCAGATAGATGCTGCACAATTTTATAGGTGGTAAGAAGCTTCATACATATTAGTTGAGGGGTTGTTCTAAACAATTTAGGTTTTTTAGGGTTATACAGTGATGGGTTCTGAAAGCAGTATTTTCTACAAATTTAGCACCTTTATTATAGCATTGTTTAAGTTTTGCTTTTTGTGATACGTAGAGGTTGGTAAGGATGGGTGCACCATAACGTAGTGAGGGGAGGTGGCAAGTAGTACCAAGTGCAGTTTTAGTGGCATTGGCGAGAAAGTTTTTCACTTTATAAAGCATCCCTAGTTTTTGGTGATTTTTAAATGCAATTTTGTATACGCAGATCAAAGTTAAGGTTATCATCCAGTATCATCCCTAACAATTTACTGTGAGAAATGCATTCAATGGTTGTATTATTAAGAGTGTAAGAGTATCGGTAGAGCAGTGGTGCAGCGGTTAGAGTTGTTGTCTCACAACAAGAGGTTCTCCAGTTCAGTTCTCGGCCAGGGTGCCCTCTGTGTGGAGTTTGTATGTTCTCTCTGCATTCGTCTTTGGTTGCTCTGGTTTCTTCCCACATTCCAAAGACGTGCATCTGGAGCATTTTTCCCCAGGGCTCCACTGAAGATGAGCTCCGTCCCAGTTGGACTTTACTGGTAACTAAATAATAAATAAATTTTAAATTGTGAGTTTTCATGGAGAGGGATTTGAAAAAAAAAAGTTTTTTTTTTTTTTGGGGGGGGGGGTTGAACATGAGTTGTGAGTTACAAAGTCATGTTTCATGGCTGTTAAAGCTTCCTGAGTAGTTTTTGGGAGATGTTCCAGGTTGTCTGATGCACATATGAGTGTGGAGTCATCTGCATATTGTATTAGGGAAGCCTGTTGTGTGGATGTGTGGAGGGTTTTGGTGAGAATATTAAAGAGGAAGGGACCAAGGATAGAGCCTTGCAGTGCACTGGTGGTGACTAGGAGGTATGGAGAGAAGGAGGAGTGCCATTATACTGACAGATACCTATTAGACAAGTAGCATTTGAAACATAGAAGTGAGGGATGAGATAGACCTAGTGAGGACATTTGAAGTAAAGGTTTACTGTAACAAACTGTGTTAAAGGCTTTAGGCAAGTCTAGAAATAAGGAAGAGACTCATTTGCCATTATCTGCAACTTTATTGACAGTATCTGTAATGATTAAAAGTGCAGTTAGTACTATGGGGGATGAAAGCTGTGTTGTATGGTGGGTAGGAGTTCTTCTTGCAGAAGATCTTGCAGCAGTTGTTTTTGAATATATTTTTCAAGTATTTGGAGAGGGTAAGATTGCTACAAATATAAAGTTAATGATGTCTATTGAATTTCCTCCTTTGTTTAGAGGATAATGTGTAATTGTATCCAGAGAGATGGAACACGGGATTTCGGTAGTGACCTATTTGTAAGGATTGAGACAGGTTAGCAATGCTGTCAGCTGCCATTTTAAGGTACTCACTTGGAAGGCCATCAGCTGAAGTAGAGCATGGTTTGACTTAGTTTAAAAGTAATTTTATATAGGGTGTGGGCACAGGTTTGTAGGTGAAAGTAGATGTGGTGATATGTGGCTGTTGGGCATGGTTGGGATTAGATGTTGGGGAATCCTTGGTTTGGGACACTCTACTATCTGTGAAATAAGAGCTGAATTCTATTGCAGTTTCAAGTGGTGAGCTATTGGGAGAGGGAAGAGCTGTTGAAACGTTTGGTTTTAGTGCTTTCATTTTAACAAATGCAAAACTTCTTCAGATAACACAGTAAAAGTGACTTTTACAAGGTTTTTGAGATTGTTTCCTGCTGGAACTGCGAATTGGATCCTCTGCAGTAACCTACTTTTCTTCTTGTTTGTAAACTTTGTTTTGAGCCTGTAATTGGTAGAGAGGTTAGGATTGGGTTTTTGTCTGGGGGTAAGATTTCTTTAATGGTTGACCAGATATTTTTAGGGTTGTGTTTACTATTGTTCTAAATGTGTTATAGTATATTTTTTGTCTTCATTTATCTGCTTTTTAGTATGGTTGAGGAACATTCTGAAGTTTTGAACATATTGTTGTGTTTTATATTTTCACCCTTTTTTCATGCTTTTTCTCTGTTCTGCATTGGCATTCTACTCTTTTTGCATAGCCAAATTGTATAATTTGTTTTCAGTCTCTTCCTTCTTGTTGGTACATGACTATTTAGGATATTTAAGAAAGTCGCATTGCATTTATTTACAGCATCATCTAAGCATTGTTCTTGGATTGTTTTACAAACATGCTGTTTAAGTGAGTGTCTGATACATCTGGTTCTTACAATTGGGAGTTGGTCACTGAGAGACTCTGACATTGTACCTGTGGTGGTGAATTTACAAGGGTCTGATACTAGGATCCATTCTAATCAGGACTTTGATGTCTTGCTATAATTTATGAAGCTATAAATTAGTTGTATTAAACTATATCATTTCATGCTGGATGCAGGGGAGTTAGTGGATATGTCCAAATAACTGATACAGACATCAGCTAGTAGTACTGTTTTCTTGTTGAAGTGTTATGGATATCTGATGTAGGGTATCTTCCAGTGCAGTAGTATTGCTGACAGGAGGGATGTAATGGATTGTAATACATATTTATTTACATTTGTGTTTTTTTCAGGAAAGTAATAAGAAGCTCTGCTGAACTGAATTTTAATATTGGTTTGTTGTAAGGAGAAATGAGGTAGTTGCTGGGAAATATTAAAGTCTTACCATTAGCTTTCCTCTTTATACTGTCAATACAGATGATATTATAATCAGGGTTGTGCACTTTTGGAGCTGTTTATGCAAAGGTTTAAGGCAAGTTTCAGTTATATCTAGAATATCAGGCTTATGCTTGGTAATCCAGAATTGAGGTTCATTGGTTTTATTCCTTATGCTACTAATATTTATGGCATCAAATGTTAGATTACGGGGATATGGCATTGACCATTGTGGGATTAGATCAGTGTGTGGAATTGAACTTCCTTGATGTTGGGTGTCATAGCTAGGGCCAGAATCAGGCTGAATGTCTTCTTGGAGGATTTTAGTATAGACATATATATATATATATATATATATATATATATATATATATATATATATATATATATATATATATATTTTGGAAAGTATTTTTCCACTTTATTTTATTTTGATTTGAGTTGAAATGGAGTTAGTCAGTCACACACACACACAGACACACACACACACACACACACACACACACACACACACACACACACACACACACACACACACACACACACACACACACACACACACATACATATATACCTCAGCAGTTCCCCACAAACCAAAAACATAATGAAGACCTCCTAATGTAGATATTAAAATATATGGCAAAATCCTCTAAGTCTGGGAGCTGGATTCAGACAACTTTGTTGTATTGTGATTAGTGAACTTGCGTGATGAGCAGCCACGTGCAAGTGAGACTCATTCAGAAAACTTAGATTTTTGGTGTGACTAGGCCAGGTTATGTGGTAGGCTATGCTATATTCTAATGGGTATATAATGAAGCACAGTGTATGATAATGAGGCAAAACAAGATGTCAGTGCAGTTCAGAAACATTTCAATGCAGCTATTCTATGCTCACCTTAGATTTGAACTTGGCCATATGCCTGTGTTCAGATAGTATACATCGAGCAAAATGCTTGTAGCTGCCAAAATCATTGTAAATGTGTATCTGCAGGAGGCTGTTATTGCAGCTGCTTTGCCTTGGACAACCCTCCCATAAAATATATATTTAATACGTATATGCAAAAATAGTATGCATTTATTAATATGTATTTCTCTCTCTCTCTTTCTTTCTGTCTGTCTGTCTCACTTTCTCTCCCTGTCGCTCTATATATAAAATATATATTCAAAATTACTTCATTGACTGGGAAACTATCACCAGTCTGTACAAAGCCATTGACCAACCGACTAAGAAAGTAAGAAGGACAGGGCACAGTTATCATGAATTGCATGGCTGAGGAAGGGAGCTGGCTGTACCAAGAAGTACATGGGATGAACTTCCATGCTGTCAGGAAGTCTGTGCTCTAAAGCTTCTTCCTTAGCTTGATGAGGTTTCTGCCTGCTGTCCTGCAGAGTCACCCCTCTGGACATGGTGAGTATACTAATTAGGACTAATCTCATTATTGTTTCTGAATCTCTCAGTTTGTGCAATGAGAAAATCTGATAAACATCCTGAAGATTACCTTGTAATGCCTTGCACATATCTTATCATTTGCAGACTGTACCATGCACCCACAGTGCCCATAATGGGGGGGGGGGGATTATCATCCTATAATTAACCACCTGAAGATGGAGTCACTATAGAGCAGGTATTCTCCGCATCTAACAGAGGGATGAAGGCATGCCATATTTCACACTTTAAAGTGATACTGGACATAAGAATACAGTACATACATTTTATTATTTTGCCATCAGTTACACAAATTAGTTGCTCATTGGTGTTCATCACCGAGCAGAGACTGAGACATGTGAAAACTGTTTTGAGCACATGCTTCCCTGACATTTTTCCTAAGATCTTTGAAAGTGAGACAGTTATAGCTGGAGAATATGGGGGCAGGGCTCCTTTAAGAGCACAGAGCTATTGTGAGAAGAAATCTAATATTTTAATTGACATCTCACATAAGCATTACAGCCATAGACTCCTTCAGGAGTGCTATAAAAAGTCACAGTACAAGGCTAATGCATGGAATAGTTTGGTCAGTGGTCTCAGCAGTGCTACTGTCATTCCATGCATGGGAGAAAAGTGCCATCACCACTACAGTGACATGAGTCAACGCAAGCCTGACCTCCTTGGTTAATAGGAGACTGATGGTAAGATGCATTCACCACCTCAGTACAGTAAATATACTATATTTTGTTAAACAAATAACCTGACTCTCCAATGTCTCATTATGCCCAGGTTACATCTCTAGCCCCAGTAGAAAGTGAACAGAATAGAAGATGCACAGGAGCAGACTAGAGCACTGGAGTCAGTATACATACTGCATAGTAACAATTGCAGCTATTAAAAATAATTCTGCATAACTTTTATACAGCAGGACCCCTTATGTTAGCACTATCATAGCTCAGTTGTAATAGCGTGATTGTAAAATGTTAGAAGTGCCCTTTTGCATGCCTCCTGTTATTGGATTATAATGTTAAGTCTATGTGCACTGAGATTGTTAGGATGGTTGTGGGTTCAATCCCACCCCCCCAAAAAATAAAGTTCAGTTTACTTGGTAAAGTATGTGTGTCATTCTGCTAATATAAATGCACCACTACAAGGGCAAGGCATTTCACAATATGCAGTATAAATATCTGTTCCCAGTCCATCACCAGTGCTGAAGTGATGAACATATTTATGATGTGATCAGCGTGTGTGTGTGTGTGTGTGTGTGTGTGTGTGCGTGTGTGCACGCGTGTGTGTTCTTCTGTATATACAGACATACATATATATATGTATATATATATATATATATATATATATATACATATATATATTTATACATACATATCTCACACACAAACACACACACTCACAGTTTTGTTATTGTCAAAAGTCAAATAGCATCACTGGCCACAAGCACAGGTGTGTTATCTTAATAACCAGCTCCTGAAGTTAGTATTCTGTTATGTCAAACCACTAGTGCGGGTGGCTTTTGGCTTAGACACCCCCTTTTATATGCTATAATCTGATAAGCAGTTGATGACATACTTGTGTAAGTCCTGCTATTAAAAGATTGTGCTTTATTGCACCAGCATCAACATAGTTAAGAATGCAATATTGATTGTTTTTGTATTTCTCTTACCCTGTCTCTTTGTCACTATCTGTTCTCTTTCATGCATTTTTTTTCTTTATTTTTATAATCTTTCCATTTCTGTTACTGCTACTACTACTGCAACTTGCACCTAGCCGACCAGCAAGGTCTCTCTTCCCCTCACAGGTGGCCGCAGTTGTGCCACCACTGCCTCCAATGACAGCAGAAGCACCCAGCATATCTGTGCCCCAGCCTGCCACAGTTCATTTATTTATTTTGAATTTAACTGGAGTAGACCACTGATACCATTGGACCTATTTCAATCTCAACCTTGGAGTCCACACCTCCTGCACCACCTGTGTTAGGTAACTATGCACCAGTGGATGTTACAGTGGTATCTGCTGACAGCTGACCAACTGGAGGTGACAATTTGTCACCTGTCTGGATCTGGCAAAGCCTGTGGGGAGGGGGGAATAGACAGAAGACTGGATGCCCACATAGACCACATGGAAATCCTGCACCTGCAACTCATTGAGTCATATCCTGGCCCACCATGGGCACCACCTTCTGAGGCAGGATCCAGTGCTGATGGCTTCTAAGGTGATGAATAATTTGATTGGGTCTAAGCTGCAGAGATTGCACCTTCCAAGAACCAGACCTTTCCTCCAGCCTGGTGCTCCTCTCCCTTTTGTGTGTAGGCCAACCCCTGTATACTCTTTATTGTACAATCCTCCCCTCACCATTGCTTTCCCTGTTTGTCTGATGTTTCCTTCATTTTTGTGTTCCCCCTCCCTCGTCTGTTATCCCGCATCCTGTCATTCATGTCTGTCTTTCCCCACAGACTAACCCCCCCTACTAACTGTGGCATTTCTGAATCCATGATTAAGTCTGCTGCCATATTAGTTTGTACACTGCTGTATTAGATTGCACTGTTTGGATGTATTTCTAGACATCAAAGTGCACAAATCTTGAATGGCTAGCGATAAATCCCAAAAGATCAAATGCCAAAACAGTGAAAAGAACAAAGCACTTACTATATGTTTTTTTTGCAGGGGGCTAACCTCCCTCCACCCCACACCCTCTGCTAATTGCATATACCAACACAGAGATCACTCTACAGCAGGGAAATGACAATTTCCCTGATCCCACTGTGCACAATCGCACATGGACTTAACATCGGCAGAAGTGATCAAATGAGTTTTGAACATTTCTGCCAGTGTTAAACACATGTGAGATTATAAACTTCAATTATATGGAGTGTTTCACACTGTTTTAACCAAAAACTGCAATTGTCAGATAGAAAACTTAAGATAAAACCATAGATTATGAGATATTTATTTTTATTTGGGGCTGTACCTTAACATCCCTTTAAATAACATAAATGTGACAGTCCCTGCATCTCTAGAAAAGAAAATATTGTCTGTTGAAGCAATCTCCGAGAAATCACTCCTCTTCCTAGTTTTGAGAATTTCAGTTTAATGAAAAGTTTGTCACACAGACCCTTTAGTCAAGTTATATGACAAACTGCCCTGAAAAAAAGTTAATTGTGAGTTCAACATCCTCACCTGGTTATTGAATAAATAAGTAAAACAGATATATAATAGACTTCTGCCATATATGATCAAGTTAACCTTCAATGGTCCACTGACACTTTAATGATTCCTATACCTTATGATTATGGCTGATCCTGGTGCCTTCGTGTTTGACTGTAATTGGACTATCTTTGGAACACTTGACAGAGCAGAAATAATTTCATATCCACTCAATGCCCTCATGTCTGCAGTTGTTGTCTGACAGGACTTCAAGGGAGGTGAATTGTGATGGGCAAAGCAGGAAGAAAAATATAAGAAACCAAGTCAAGATGCTAACATCCTTTCACTAAAAGTGTCTAATCTGAGCTGGCATTCAATAATTTCCTGTAAGAAGGAACAATCCTAATCAACGGAAATTGTTGCATGGGTAACTGGGCAGCTTAGTAGTCTGTCATGCATATGGTCATTTTACACAGTCTGGCCTTATTACATTCTAAAAGATCTTCTTTGAAAGACTATTGTTGCACCGCTCTTTACAGATAACATTACAGCCATTAAATGAGATCTATATCCATCTTCATCTAAAATGAACAGAATTACCTTCTCTGCTCTGGATCCCTTAGTAAGACACACATTCTATGGTTTAAAGATTGTCCATGTATACTTCCTAAGAGGCTGCAGGGGTATTGTAGTTTAGTGATTAATCAAGATATTTAAAATCTCCAGACAGATGACGTCCCCTACTTTCTTTAAAGGAGGCGGTACTTAAATTCCTTCTTAAGAGATCATTGCCATGTTCTAAGAACTTGAGTAAAACTGTCTTATCTAAAATCATTCCTTTTAATAGGGAAAAAGAGAAAATAGCATTATTACAGCAAGAAAATAACATTTGCATCCATGTTTGTTGATTATTTTTCCCTAGACTAGCTTTCTAAAGATGCTTAACACAACACAAAGAACAAATGAATCCTTATTAATAACCTATTCTTTACAAGGGACAGGAGTACAAAGTCCACTATTTTCATATAGTTCTTGATTTTAGATCATGAAATACATTTGGAATATCATGTTTTATGCTACAGCCGTAAAAGTGAAGTTCTGAAATAGTTCTGATAACTTTAGATGGCACGTATGGAGATTTATATTGATTCTGCTTAATTCTTGCATTCTAGGTAACATGTAGGCCTCTGAGCTGTGAGAATATGAGTATAAATATGAAAATATGAATACTTAATGAATTAATTTATTAATTTCTCTACTGCAGGGCATCCTAGACTAACAGTCTTATTATCATTTTGTTAATAGCTCTTTGCACTTTCCAACATTGTTATTATTAGCTGTTGAGTCACTTGGTTAGAGAAGCCAGGGCCAAAAAACGGCCTAGACCATAAGGAGCTATGGGTGTGAACTGGAAGTACAGAAAAATGGTGTTATAGGCTTGAGTGAGTTAATGTCATTTCTTTGTAGTTTCACTCTGGTGATGACCCTTTTAAGGTTTTAGAGGTAAAAACAACAATAACAAAGTAGATAAAATAGAAATATAAAAGTTTCAAAAATATCTCTGATCTGTTGTCATAAAAGTATTTAAAAACTAATTATCAAGATGCAGAATAGTGGTGATATATCATATATGCTTTCCCTATGCATCTCTGAAGTTCAGCTCAGCAAAGACTCATCTCAATTTCATTATTTTAAAATGTATTGGTTTCTAATTTACATTATTAACAACATGACAACAAGAACATTTCTAATATAGTAAAGAATTGGAAACAATCAGCTATGCACATTATTTACAATGAATTCAAGTATCACATTGCTACAGTAGTACTCTGTTTAAAAAGTATTACATTTCAAGATGTTAAATAAAATGTGGCAAACAATAAATTAAGTTGTTAATTGAACATGAATTTACTGTCAATTGTCATACTTTGATCCGAGGGAAGGTTCTTAGACGATGATCTTTGTTTTGTGGTCTCAGATTCTTTTAATATCTCTCCTTTAAGACAATCATCAAATGAGGACCATTTCAACCTTTCTGTTTTGTTGCATTGGTCTTTCTAGCAATAGCCATAATAGTCCATAAAATATAAATATTGATATTTTTCAAATTTTGTGGAATAGGAACATTATACAATACCACGCTTCCTATAAGAGAAAAATGTCTGACCATATAGCATGCAGAAAATATTGATTTTATAAGAGTCTTTCAAGAAACCACAATCATGCAAGATGTGCTTCCAGAATGCTTTAATGTTAAAATTACATCTTTAACAACTCATTTTATTATCTTTATACATTTAGCTAAATTTTGAAGAGTAGAAAATGCTCTATGTAAGCACTTCTAAGTAAATATATTCCAGAAGTGCACTACTAATATACTTCCAATAAACTCTAGCATAAGTATTTTGTTTTGTCAGTTATATTATTGTTTCACTCTGTAATATAAAGTTCCATAATCTTTTATTTATTTAATCTTTGTACATTAATAACATCTTCTATAAGTCTGGCCATATA
>NC_056739.1:1748747222-1748757222 GCF_019279795.1 Protopterus annectens
TACAATGCCCCATTCGGGATGTATCTCACTCGACATCTGCAGCAATTGGAGAGACCCCAAAAGTTCCTCACCAAAAGGATAAAGGGACTCCAAAATCTGTCATATGCTGCCAGATTGAAGAAACCCCAGCTCTATTCAGTTGCATACCGTCTGCTCAGAGGTGACATGTGTCTGACATACAAGGCCATGTCCAACCTGGAATTAATGGACATGCTCCACCTTAAAAAATCCAAATCCACCAAAACCACTAGAGCAAGTGACTTAAACCTTAGCACGGATATAAATAGGACGTGCTGGAGGGATAGATTTATCACTCAGAGACTCCCTATGCTGTGGAATAAAATCCCGATCCATGTGAGGCAGAGCACCTCGCTGGCTCTGTTCTAGAGAAATCTTGACCTGTGGATGGGAGATCGTAGGTTTATCCCAGGAATCATCTCTGTGTCACTGCTGGACAGAGGCACAACAAACTAATGGGCACAGTATTTTTTCATATAAGGGGTGGCGTAAGCCACAAAAATTTGGGCTAGGCTTATAAATGCCTTAGGGCAGATAGCCTAGTATAAACCTATGAACCTATGAACCTAAACATCTGACAAAACATTTATTCAACAAACTGGACATTGTCACCTTAATGTCTTCAAAAGGTATACATACTTAGTCTATACCCTCATCCTAAGTGGACAGATATTCTCTAACCCTGGCCTGCTATCTCACATAATCACACCGTGATGCACTGGGTAATGCCTGGAACACACGTCATGGTGTAACATGTTTATAGGTTTGATTATTGTCAAGAGTATGACTTGCTGTCCTTCATGAACTTTCCTTGGCCTACACAATTTTGATAGTTATTGACAGCGACTATGCTTGCACTCATACACACACACACACACACACACACACACACACACACACACACACACACACACATCAATGCTAAGTAATAAAGATTTGACGGAAGGTAATTGATTACTTTTTCTGACTGCAACAAGAAGCTTATTCAATAAAGTTGGTGCCACATTTTTTCTGTTGTTGATATTTACTTTAAATAATAGACATACATCTAAATCTGCAGACGTAAAATAGGAACAAAGGCTTCTGGAAAGTAAGAACATCCAGCCCAAAATCTGGACATCTAATTGAATGCTAAATTCACATAACTCTTTCCACTTCCAGTAAGAAGGTGAGAAACTACTCAGAAACATGTTTTAAAAACAGAGAGTGGCAAAATCATGGAAAAACATAAGCACATGATCATAGACTGTAAAATCGGTAATGATTTGCATTGCTAAATTCTATCAAGCAAAACATTTATTTTTGCTTCAGAAAAAGGGAGATGGTAGATGTGTGTCCTCTTTCTTTAAATTATTATTGTCACCAGTATGTTGGTCATGTAGTATGATTTTCTGTGTACTAGACAGGTTCAAAAATCACATGTGGATCCAGAAACCTGAATAAAAGGGTAAATCAAGCCTGAAAATAGGGACACACCTCCAACAATAGCGACATCCTGTGCAGGAGTTTAAAATAGGAGCAGTCCTGCAAAACAAGGACAGTTGAGAAGTCTGATATTAGTATACTGAGTCCAGTGCAAACTCCCCCAGGTGGTGTGGGTCAGGCATATACTTTCAAATAAAACTGGATCATGCATTATCTTTTAGATCAAGCAGAGGTATCATCCAAGTAAACTATAAGAAACAGAGTTTCCAATGTCTTTCTGAATATCTCAGATTTTTCAACCAATGAATTTTCTAGTAAGGAATTACTGTACCCTTTTCAAGTTGCTCCAGTGGTATGTTCAAAGGTTACAAAATGCAGCAGTGAATTTAACAGCAGGTCAGGCCAGAGAGGTATAAAGTGATGAAATGATCTCCCTGAAGTGAATAAAATGTACTTTAAGTAAATGGGGATACGCTCATCAAAGTTTAAATTATTTTGTGTCACGGACACTAGAAATGTAATGGCGGTGCCTTTTTTATGATTTGTCCTTTATTTTGTCCTAATAATTTATATCTAGTAAAACCAATAGTGCTGACCCAGGAAGCCAACATAACTTATAAATAAAAAACTTCCAGTTGTGGTTAAATCCAAGGCACACACTACGACCATAAAACAAGAATGCTTTATTGAAAGTTAAGTGCCTTCATCCCTATTACATAAGGGGCTTCTTCAAAACAAAGAAATCTAAACAGCCCAATGCTTTTAAGCATAGTTAATTAATCACATATCCCGCTGTTAACCATTCATTCCCTGTCATCTTCTGTGACATAATTTAAAAAAATACATCCATATGACAACTTTGTGTACTTCCACGGTGGTGCAGCAGTAGCGTTGTTGACTCACAACAAGAGGTTCTCCTGTTCGTTTCTCAGTTTGGGTTGGGAATGCCTTCTGTGTGGAGTCTGCATGTCCTCCCTGCAGTCAAGTGGGCGTTCGAAAGACATGCATTGAATGGGCGTGCCTTCATTGAAGGTTGGGCGTCAGGCTAGCAACTCAACACCATAAAAACCAACTGCCAATCATTAGCAGACCAGAGTTCCGCTGTGGCGACCCCTAACCGGGAAAAGTCAAAAGACAAACAACAACATCCATATGAAAACTTTGCTTTATTATAAAACAATTTAATTCTAAGTTAAATAAAATAAAATGCATATTCTGAATTATTCTCATAATTTATATCATTTTGCCAAGTCCAATAATGCTATATTTAATGACATTAAAGGTGAAATCATAACTATAGCACAAAGTCTGTTTTTGTAAACCATCTAGGCAAACTTTGGCATCTTTTGTTGAAGGAATTACATTACCAAGTCTGCAATCAATAGTTTATTTGATTATCCAGTCAGTTTTTCACTTTTATACCTGGGATGACTATTCCAAAAAGAAGAAGGTGCTGCAGTACAGATAAAATCAGCACCTTACTATAAGGTTGGACCTCCTATTAGAACCCTGATATTTATTTATTTAAAGCAGGTAAGTGGGCTTGACAACAAGGAACCATTTTTAGACAAACCCTAGTTACAGTAATAAAAAGGAAGGACAAATATATATAAGGAAAAGTATAAACAAAAACATGCAAATGCAACATGACAAAAAGGCAAATGTAAGTATGTGAGAACAGTGATTGTGGAGTCTACATGTCTTCCCTGGGTTTGCATCGTTTTTTTTTCCAAATGCTCTGGGTTTCTCTCACATTCCAAAGACATGCAGGAGGTGAATTGGACACTCTAAATTGGCCATAGGTGTGTGTGATAGTGA
The DNA here is from genome assembly GCF_019279795.1 of Protopterus annectens. Classification (NCBI taxonomy): domain Eukaryota; kingdom Metazoa; phylum Chordata; order Ceratodontiformes; family Protopteridae; genus Protopterus; species Protopterus annectens. The sequence goes on from NC_056739.1 coordinate 1,748,750,484, forward strand.
GAGAGAGAGACTGTGTGTGTGTGTGTGTGTGTGTGTGTGTGTGTGTGTGTGTGTGTGTGTGTGTGTGTGTGTGTGTGTGTGTGTGTGTGTGTGTGTGTGTGCGTGTGTGTGCGTGTGTGTGTGTGTATCCATGTGAGGTACACAAAAACAACCAGTGATGTGAACACTGGCTCTAGATGATGATTATGGTAACTGTTGATATGACATCCTGAACCCATGTGCAAAAACGGGAAAAAAAGATGTTATGGATGAATGGAACAGTGATTAGTATTCAAGCAGATGTTCATAGTTAGATATCTGAATCAAGATAACTACTGAACCTATACTATATAAGTAGTTAAATCTATACCATCCCCTACAAACACCCCGTAAGGTATTCTGCATTTTACTATAAAACCTCATTCATATTGAGAAACTTGCACAGTAATTGGACAGAGTAAATCAGCATACCTTTAATAAATACAGCTTTACTCACAAAAATGAATATTGCTGCCATAAAACACATGCCCAACAAAATGTAAGCGCCACTTTAAATGTAGGCAGAGGGTCCCTGACACACACCTTGATATATGCTTAATGTGGTTCTGTAAGAAACATTGTCTGCTTCTTAAAGTATTTGGGGTGAAGCCCCTGGCAAATCTTACAAGCCTCAACAGAACACAAAATGATTCTGAAAGTATTTGTGAGAAATCTGTCTACCACAAGATCATCTACCCTTCTTAGCCTGTGATATACAGTAATGCATGTCTGATGACAAAGCTAGGCAAATATTCTGCCCTAAACAGAGATAAGACAGACAAATATGGACACCAGCACTGTGGTACATACAGTGTGAGCTGTAACAAGATGGCACCAAATGATATCAGTGGATGTCAGTTTTATATTGGAGATGTCTTGATATCCAATATGGGTGGATATCTGCCATTACCAAGGGGGAGGGAGGATGCTAAGCTGTGGAAGTCAGGCCAGAAGTCTGGGCCTTATGCAACTGAAGTCAGAACTACTGCAGCAGTGGTTTACTTGAACAGCTACTTTTATTGTAAGTTTCTACACAGTTATTCTTTATTTTCATTATATCAAGTCTTACAGCTTATTGTCCACTGCACAACATGAAGTTTGTTATGGTTAAGGAAATGGCATGGCATTTCTTGACATAACGGAATAAGCACATGGTGAACTTGACTGTCCCGGTGTTGTTAGCACTTTTCTCTTTGACTTGTCAGTGACCCATCAACTCCTTCTAAGCAAACTCTACCTTTGGAGTGCCTACATATACTACCATACTGTTCAAAAGTTGTCCTGAAGGCACATCTAAGGTTGTCAGACTGAACAGTATTACCCCCCCTCCCATTTTCCAGTTTGTGTCGATTCCATGGGACTTTGTGTTTGGCCCGTTTCTGCTTTCCTCTTTGTGAATGACACATGCAAACACAATTGTGCTGTAAACTTAACTTGTACAATAATAATTCAGTGTTGCTTTATTCAGCCTTTACTTTTTTAGTTAGACACTGGATTTAATTGGTCAAGCCTAGTTGTCTGACTCAGGTCTCCATCTAAATGTCATCAAAAAGAAATGTATTTTGTTTGTGTACATACATATTAATAGTTTCTCGAGCTGCTCCTGACTTGCTTATTGCACTTATGGAGCATCTACCCATTCCATGTGTAAAATTTCCAAATCTTCCTATGAGTGTTTTGCTGTTGTCTTGCCTTCCTGCTGTCATTATTATGAAACCTTAAGTAAGCTTACCTGTATAGAATTACCTAATTATTTGAAACTTACTTGTCAGAATAGCTTAAAGGATATCATACTTTAGTAACTGCCCAACATTATCTAAGATACTTGTCTGGTGTATCTCAACAAAAAAAAATTCATCCAAACTCCTCATTAGTGAAAATCAAACTGTGTTGCAATAGACAGAGACACTTACTCTATGGTGTCTACATATAAAAAATTATTTATTATTATTTATTTATTTAATATTTGTTTACCAGGATAGTCCAGCTGAACCACTAGTGTCTGTTTGCAGTGGAGTCCTGGGGAGAAAAGCTCCATACATTAAAAAACTACACTGATTATACATATTATTAATAGTAGGTTATAAAGTAACATGGAAGAGACGGTTGAGTAAACATTCTATAGGATAGCTAACAATTATAAATATATAAAGTTGGAGTACAGTATGTAAGTATAACAGTTCAGTGTGATAGAATTGGTACAGTAGATGTGCAAGGCATTTTCATAGTAGAACATATCTATACTATATGCAATATATACACAATGAAACTGTAGAGCAATATTTAAGTGTGCTACCGCGGCTTAGGAAGATAGGCTCTTGTGTTGGATTAGTCTTCAGGAGGGTGGATTACAGCTACATAGAGGCTTAGAAAAGAGGTATGATATAGGGAAATTTTTGAAAGTATCCAAACAGTTCTGTAGTCTGAGGTTGGCAGGTAGGGTATTCCATGTCTTTGCAACTTCAGTGGGGAAGAGGGATTCCCCGTGCCTGTTTTTACATGGGATATTTGCGATCAGAGTTTTGTTACTGGATCATAATTGACAATTTTGAGTTGTAGAAATTTGGAAGGCCAGATAAGGCACGGTTTTTCTCAGGATAGTGTAGAATCTGGTGAGCTAGGTTGAATTGGTGGTATTGTCATAGGATGGGGAACTCAAGCCAGTGTAGATTATGTAGGGGCAGGCAGTGGTGAGACCGGGATTTAGCATTGTTTGCAAATCTGGTGATTTTGTTGTAATAGGCAGATAGTTTGTTTAGGTCAGTTTTATTTAGGTTTGTTAGTACTAGGGATGCATAGAGTAAAATAGATAAGAGATGGGCTCTGGCTATCGTGATCCTAGAGTTAGAGGTTAGATACCTATTGCTGCGATAGAGGGTCCCTAGTTTTTTATGTACTTTAGAGAAAGTTAGAGATATATGTTTGTTAACTTTTAATTGCTGATCAGTACTAAGTCCTAGTAATTTAGCCTCAGGGACTGCAGAAATGAAGGTTTTGTCGGCTGAGACTATGGAGAAGGTAAGGTCATTGGACTTTGTTGGCAGGAATAACATAAGTTGAGTTTTCTTTGGGTTTAGTATTAATTGTGCATTATTTAGCCGATTTTCTATCTCTGTGAAGGCTCCCTGTCTTTTTTATTGGAGGAGTGGTAGATTGCATGCTGAGCAGATCAGGGTTGTGTCATCTGCATACTGGACTATTTCTGCTTTTGTGGTTGCTAGGTAGATTTAATTTGACTTGTTAAGATGTTAAAGAGGAGGGGACCAAGAATTGAGCCTTGGGTATTCCAAGTGTAATAGGGAGAGGAGGGGATAGGGAGTTGAGCCATTTGACACACTGTGACTCATTATTTAGCTAACTACTGAACCAGAGTAGGGTGTGGCTGTTGATATTGAATTCTGGGAGACAGTATTTAATGCTTTTGATAAATCTAAGAAGGTAGCAGAGACTAGTTTGCCTTGGTTTCTGTAGGAGTTAATGGTATTGGTGAAGTTAATTAGGGCAGTAGTTGTGCTATGAGCTGGATGGAAGCCATGCTGGGAGTTAGATAGTAGGTTATTAGAGAGAAGGTAAGTGAGGAGTTGGTGGTGAACACATCTTTCCAGGATCTTTGTTAGGGGTGAGAGGATTGCTATAGGTCGGTAGTTGAAGAGGTCAGAGGAAGAGCCGCCTTGGTGAAGAGGAATGATGAATGAGATATTCCATAGGGATGGAATAGTGTTTTCAGTGATAGATCTATTTATTAGTAGCAAGATATGGTGAGCTATGGCCTTGGATGCTAGCTGTAAATATTCGGTAGGAAGGTTGCCTGCAGTGAGGGTGGTTGGTCTAAGTTCAGCTAAGAGTTTTTGGACTGTTGATACTGGTACTAGTTTGAGTGTAAAGGAGGTGGAGTTTTGGCTTTGGGGGGGTTATGGTGGGTGTTGGGATTAATTCCATTAATGAGTTTAAGTATAGAGGAGGTAAAGTAATTATTGAAACTGGTGGCTATGTCTACATTTGTACCTTCTATGTTTGGTGGAGGTGTAGTGTTTTGTTTTCCGGGCTGGAGGATTTTGTTCACTGCTGCCCAGAATTTTTGACGGTCATGTTATGTTTCGCTCGTAGTGAGATGTAGTGGTTCTCTTTCCCCAGGATTCATGAAACTCCGTGCAAGAATAAGACTATTCTTGCATGGAGTAGTTCATGTCCATTTAGAATAGCAGCACGCCTTGCATATGCATGAAGGCACGCTGCTATTTAATCTAAATGGACACGAACCAGAAACGAGCACAGGGGGTGTGTATCAGCAGTGTCTGCACATGCAACATGCCCCCTTCGCTCAGAAAGTGCCGTACAGCACTTTGTGACACAGATGAGTGTCAATGTATATAATATTAGAGCCTGGCTCTAATATTATATACTAAACCAGTGTCCGCAGACACTGAAATGTAAGTTGCTAGTATTTCAGTGTCCATGAACACTGAAAAAAAAACACAAACACCTACAAGGCAGTAGCCTTCAAGTGCACACCTCCTAATGTATGCACTCTTGCCCTACATGCATGGAAGTAGTAGGGCAAGAGGAAAGCAATAAAAATACAAAAAAAATTACTTTCTTCATCAAATAAATCCAAAATTGAAGCAGTGTGCAGCTTGTTTGCATGGCACGCCGCTATGCTTAGCCTGCTGAAATCCTGAAAAGGATAGACAAGTGCTACTGTGATACAAAATTTCATCAAGCAGCTGTAGCATAGTGGTATTGTTATAGTTTAGCATGTAGGACATGCTCACTTCAAATCCCTCTCTGCCAATTTATTTAAAAGCTTTTAAGGTACTTGAATGATAGATGTCAATCATATGGCTCATGTATAGCACAGTAAGAGTGGAAATATGTAAAATATAATGTAAAAAGTACTTTATAAATTTAATGAAAAAAAATAGCTTTAAGCAATGCTTTGCTAGTGTAAGAATTGCTTACCGGCTTTCAGCTGTGCTTACCTGGTGTAAGCAGTGCTATGCGGAGTTGCGCGGAGCTAAACATAGTTCAGCATATTAAAACCGGCCAATAAAGAATAAGTGCAGGAAAACTTCCCTATTTAAACCACACAGGTGGGAATACAGCCATAACCATTTGGGATTGCTCACAGCAGGACCAAAATGTCTGGAGTCGGTGAAGATGTTCACTTCTGAGCACAAAGTTGGGCATCCAGGAGTCCAGGGTCATGGTTGGGCTCCTAGTAAAACACCATGATTGCAGGCTGCTCCAGTGCCAGTACCAGGGCTCACAGTACAAAGCAGAGGCCTGGGACCAGCTTGCATACAATATCAACAGTGCCACTGACATATCCCAGATTGGTGATCAGGGACGTCACCACCATATTGACCTGAAGCAGAGGAGGGGTCCACTCATGTACCAGTGGATCCAAGAAGCCTGAGTGCAGGATGTCCCACCTGTCTGTAAGTATGCAGTCTTACGTATCTCTAACTATGTATGGAAAAAGCTCAACTTGTGATTGTGCAGGTGTGATTAATGTGTGATGTCTCGGCATACGGCTGCTGCAGAGAGGTCCCAGAATGTTAAGGCTCATGCCCAGTGACTAGCCTGGCTGCATCAGCAGTATGGTGAGTACAGAATACCCCCTAATATTAGCATTAAGAAATCAAAATTGTAGTAAAGGTAGTACTGCCTGTATATATAATTGTGCTGTAAAAGTCAGGAATAAATGCCTGTGTCAGGCTGCCAGCATTACAGTGTTTTCCCAGCTGCTGTGTAATACAGATGTCAGTAGCAAACAAGGTACAATATGGAGGAGAGGAATATTAGAATATGCATGAGTGTGTCTGAGTGAACCTGCCAAGAAAGTGCCATGTCAGGGCTACTGTAACACTTAGAAATGAAAAGCATTCTCCTGTGCAGATCACGCAGGATTAGTAATTGTGGGTTTCTGAGTTGTACACAGATATGTATGTCAAAACTAATAAAGGTGATCCCAAACACAGGTGTGTGTCATGCAGAATGCATTAACTGAGGTGAACTAATTTATCACTGCTTGTCTGCATACTTTAGAAAGGGCGTGTCAAATAACTGAAAAAAGCAGCGGTACATATTTCCATCAGAATGTGTTTTGCTTGTTTGTCTGCCAGCATTGTCCTGTGTTAACCTTTCAATTTCAGCTGTATGTAGCTGTGCATGTACTGAAAAATGTATAAGGCTAGCAGGTGCAGACTTAAAACCTACATTGTGTACTCAGGAATCTAAATTGCAGTATGTAGTTGTAAAACAGTCAAATGTGCAATCCAGCTAATGTGCACATGTTTCACAAACAGTGACACCAATATCTGTTGTGTATGCATAAGTTGTACTGAAAATGGGAAACAAATAATGCAATATGTCATAATACTGTGCACAAAAATATGTACTAGATAGAAATGTTGCAATTCAGTAATTCAGTCTAATAAGGACTAGGCCTGTAGTTCAATTTTGCACACACACCATGGTTCGAATCCAGGGACCACCACTAAAATCTCAGTCTGATTCTACAGTTGTAAACTGCAATCTGAATAGAAACAATAATGTACTGCAACACATACATTTTCCATACAGGGCACACAATTAAAGAAATCTAAATAGAAATACTAGTATGATGTGTGTAACTATGAAATATGTACAATTGCTGTATTGATCAGCCCCAGTCCTACAAATAGATGCAAGCTAGACATCCACACTCTGCAGCCTGACC
>NC_056739.1:1748762222-1748819722 GCF_019279795.1 Protopterus annectens
CATGCACAAACTTCATAAGTTTGTAATAGGCTTAACCACAATCTGCCCCTATATATACCCCCCTAATGTTAGGCTATGTCCACATGTGAGACTCTTCTGTTTTGTAGCAAGGCAGAACAGTGCAACTGTGGAGGAAGAGATTTAGAGAGTGTGGACCTGATGTCTGAATGCACTATATATATATATATATATATATATATATATATATATATATATATATATATATATATACACACACACACATGTTATATATATATATATATATATATATATATATATATATAGATATATAGATATATAGATATATATATATATATATATATACACACATGTATGTCTACAGATATACAAACATATATATATGTATATATATATATATATATATATATATATATATATATATATATATATATATATATATAAAATAAAAGATATATATATATATATATATATATATATATATATATATATATATATATATATAAGCATCGGAGACCATCCAGGTGCAACTAACCATAGGCAAAACTGCCCTACAGTTTGTAGCATGCTACAGACCACCCTCTCAAACTCAAGAACCCCACTCAGCCTTCCTGAAGACACTGGAGAGTATGAATGTCTCCAAATACCATCATATTGGGAGACTTCAACTACCCAAACATAGACTGGGAACATTACTCAAGCCCCAACACCCTAGCCCAAAGGTTCCTAGAATTCATAAACTCAAATGCAATGGAACAACTAGTCACCACTCCCACAAGAGGAGATGATATACTAGACCTGATCATCACAAACATGGGGACAAAATGCTCCACACCGGAAGTATACCCCTCATTGGTGAGATCAGACCATGAATTAATCTCACTGGAAATCTACATCCCACCCCCACCCCCCTGCACAGAAGACCACAGTGAAAAATTTCTCAAAAGCAGACTTCACACTTCTTAAGACTGAAGTGGTATCTTTCAAGGCCCCTGAGCCAGTGGAAACCACAACCCACACTGCTGAATCCTTTATAAATGCCTTCTACGGACACCTTCAAGAATGCATGGATCATGCAATCCCTAATAAAACCAAGACCCATTCCCACAAAGGCAGGCGTCCTGTCTGGTGGACCCCAGCCATTAACAAACTTTACAACAGGAGGAGGAAGCTACTACATGACAGAGCAAAATCCCCAAAAGGGAAGGCATCTCTGATCAGTACTAGCAAAAAGCTTTGATCACTCATAAAATCATCCAAGGCCAACATTGAGAGAAAAATCACAAAAGACACAAAAGACAATCACAAGGCCTTTTTTAGCTATGTTAGAAACCTGGGTGGAAACTCCCAAATATGCTCAGAGTTAGTCCAAAATGACACAAAATACACTGAACCACAGATATTGCCAACATTCTGGCAGACAGTTTCAGTGCAAATTTCTCTGCCCCCTCCCCCCCAAAAGGAGAAATATCTATCCCAACAGAGTGTAGCCTCCCTAACATCTCAAATGCCCAGGTGAGAGCCACTCTCTCCAAAGCTAAAAACACAGCATCAATGGGACCGGACGGTGTCCTGGGCTGCGTGCTACATGAACTCCAAGAGGAACTAAACCCACACATAAGGCTGCTGTTTAATCTTAGCCTTACTACAGGATACGTACCCAAAGAGTGGCGTACAGCAACAGTGGTCCCACTCCACAAAGGAGGTGCTTCTACGGACCCTGGAAATTACCGCCCCATAAGCTTGACGAGCCTGGTCTGCAAAGCTAAGGAAAGGATCATTATGAAACTCATAAACAAAGACATTGGGGACCTACAGACATTGGATCCTACCCAATTCGGCTTTGTCAAAGGCAGATCCTACCTTTTGAACCTAGTCGACTTTTTTGAAACAGTCACTAAGGCCATTGATGAGGGTAAGGCAGTTCACACAGCCTACCTTGACCTTGCAAAAGCCTTCGACACAATACCCCACTCGGGCATCATTGACAAACTCACCAGCTTAAATGTAAACCCATATGTCACAAGATGGGTTGCAAACTGGCTCAAGGACAGAACCCACAAGATCAGAATTGCTGGAGCCATGTCAGACTCTAAGCCAGTCACAAGCAGTGTACCACAGGGCTCAGTCCTGGGACCCCTCTTGTTTGGCATTTATTTTTCTGAGGTGCAAGCAAACATAGGAGGATTGTGGCTGACAAAGTTCACAGATGACTGCAAACTGGGTGCCATAATTGATGCTCCAGCAGACACAAGCATCCTTCAGAAAGGCCTCATAGAAATGGATAATTGGTGCCAGAGCCATGGCCTTAAGCTGAACGCCAAAAAATGTATAGTCATACCCTTTGGGAAAAACAAGGTACCCACAAATTACGACATAGGTGGTAATCCATTAAGTACGGAAAAGGTAATCAGGGACCTAGGGACCCAAGTCGACAGTAACCTTTCATTTGACACTCACATTGCCAAGGTGGTTAGGAAGACCTTCTATATTGCCCACCTTATCACGAAGGGATTCACATCTAGATCAAGAGAGGTCATTGTGCCCCTGTACTCTTCTCTTATCAGGCCCATGATTGAGTACAATGCCCCATTTGGGATGTATCTTACCCGACACCTGCAGCAGTTAGAAAGACCCCAAAAGTTCCTCACCAAGAGGATAAAGGGTCTCAAACATATGTCATATGCTGCCCGGCTGAAGAAACTCCAGCTCTATTCAGTCGCATACCGCCTACTCAGAGGTGATCTATGCCTGACGTACAAAGCCATGTCCAATCTGGAATTAATGGACATGCTCCACCTCAGAAAATCCAAATCCATCAGAGCCACGAGCAAGAGATTTGAACCTCAACACAGAAATAAATAGGACGTGCTGGAGGGACAGATTCATAACCCAGAGGCTCCCTACACTCTGGAACAGAATCCCAGTCCATGTTAGGCAGAGCCCCTCACTAACTCTCTTCAAGGGAAATCTTGACGAGTGGATGGGAGATCGTAGGTTTACCCCGGGGGTCATCTCTGTGTCACTACTAGACAGAGGCACAGTAAACTAAACCCTAAATGGGCATAGTATTCTCATCCCAAGGGGTGGCGAAAGCCACACACACTCTGGCTAGGCTTATAAATGCCCTAGGGCAGATAGCCTAGTAAGAACCTATCAACCTATCAACCTATACATATATATATATATATATATATCTATGTATATACATATATATATATACACACACACACACACACACACACACATATATATATATATATATATATATATATATATATATCTATCATGTATGTGTATATATATATATATATATATATATATATATATATATACATGTATGTTTACATATATATATATATATATATACACACACACACACACACACACACACACACACACACACACACACACACACATATATATATATATATATATATATATATATATATATATATAGCTGGTGCAAAATGGACAGTTATGTCTGGTGTGAAATCCATGTTGGGAACACATTGCCCTTTGTTTGTGAAGGTGAGAGTGGGATGTTGGGGAAGGATAGTAGGTATATTTGGGGAGGTAGGATGGGTTGGAAGACAGGCAAGACACCATACAGGGGTGGTATGTGACACATGTGGTGGGTAAACACCTTGGATGGGGAGGGGGTGTTTGGAAAGTGGAAGCCCATGAGCCCCCAAATGGAAGCAGTGGAACCAAGGTCCCCACCCATGGGCAGTCACCACTGCACCTCCATGGCCCTAAAGGTGGCTGAGCTGGGGGCTGAGCAGGAGGAGCATGCAGACCCTGTAATTGTGTATTGAGGGCCTCAAGGTGGTGTAGCAGATCCCCCAATTCTCTATGGTGCTCCCTATGCACCAGACCCTGGACCTGACTTCAAGTGACAGGATCCTGTGTTTGCTCCCAGAGGGGAGGATGAGCACCATCCCCTGTAGTGGTTCCACCTGAAGGTAGTGCAGGACCAGCAGATGATGAGGTCCCTGGGTGGGTCCCAAATGTGCTGTGGTCTGGTAACATGGCCAGATGAGGAGGGAGAGGTGGTTCTGCTGGGAACAGCCTTCCCAAAGATGCCATTGTGTCACAGTTTTAGAACATATTTGGGTAGTAATAGTCCACTCAATCCAGTATTACTTCTAACAGCATGAATAGATATCCCCATTAACACAAAACACTAGATTTGGAGCAGTTGCATAGCAAACAGAACACATGCATATATGGAGCCATAGTGGCCCTTGCAATGGCATGCAGGTGACATTGTTAGCAACAGGCCACCAATGATAGTATTTCAACATGGAACATGACTAGAAACACATTGCAATCTTTGTCGTGCAATACAATATATGTCCCAACAGTAGGTTTGCTGTAAACATACCCATTCAATTGTGTTTTCAGATTATTGTTTCAGATATGGTGGGGGGGAGACAGAGATGTCAATTAACAACTATTGTATCCTTGCAGTATGAGGTCCTCAGACCTTTTTTCCTCTTTATGTCTTTCAGGTACCATGTCTAAAGAGTGCCTTCCAGTGTATTCCCCCCCAGGAAAATGATGTTATAATTAACTACCTGGTGCAGCACCACCAACCCCTCTTTGCCCATACAGCCCATGATCTGCAGGAGAGGACTGCCCTGTGGAGAGACCTTGTGCACAGGGTAAACGATGTCGGCTTGCATAACCGCAGTTATAAGCAGGTCCGACATCACTGCACTGACCTCATCTGCTACACCCATCAGCATGCTGCTGCAGTTAGGAGGGACCAGCTAGCCACAGGTGGGGGTCAGCCCCCCTGACACATCCTGAGGAGCTCCTCGCCAGCCTCAGGGCACCTGTCTGCCAGCAAAGCCAAGACCCAGCTGATAACACTGTGAAGGTGAGTGCTACCCACACAATGGACAAGGAGCATGTAGGTAAGGCACAGGGCACATCAGTAGACCACTGTTGCTTATCCATCTGCATCTGTAAATTTTCATCATGCATATGTGAGATAAAATATATATAGTCTGTTGCTGCAGTGTAGTAATGAACAGATGTGCATAATCTGTAATATTGTGGGTTTGTACTGTTGATGTACTGAAATGCTGTTCCCACCCTCTACCAATGCCACAGCTGTGGCTACTGACATCACATATCTAACACAACTATGTAGGTCATTCTGGTATACCTGTAGGGCAGCAGCCTGTAGCTGGTGAGTATGATGTGTTTTGTTCAGGTTTGCCAATACACTGGCCATGTTATGGCCATGGTATTTGCCATGCACACTTTTAACACACCTACCCATAATGCATGCTGTACATGTTCACTTATTGTTGCTGTTAACTGCACTGCATCGCAGTGGTCACCATGGTGGCCTATCTGAAGGGTATGTAAGAGTCCTGCAATATAACTAACAACCTGTCATTGCAAGATGTGTACACAGAGATGAACATAATGGTGGGACAAATGGCCTACAGTAGGAACATGTGTGAAACATTACCCTTATACAGTGGCTACAACAGTGTATATATCACTATTGCAATGGCAACTGTTACAGATCTACACAACGGCATATCACAATACCACGTTCCACAACCCTTACAACCTGTAATGTGATTCTAACATGAGCAATGAATGTGTAATATAGAATCCTATGTTAGGACAGCAAATATGGGGAATACATACCTTAACAAATGCTGGAAGCATATGAGTGCACACACTCCAAATAACATATTGTGGAAGCAGCTTTTGAGGTACTGACAGCATTCATTCTTCATGAGTATGCACCTTCCATCAAGTTCAGGTCCTCATTGTCACATCAGGAAATGGTCTGCTGTCCAAGACATATGCCCCTGACATTTGCCCACTCACCTGTCACAAAGCCAGCGGTGGCTTGCACACATCTTACAAACCATTGAATGGATCCCATATCCAGCAGGTAGCACTCAGGAGTGGCAGATGTAGCCTTACCTCACCATTGCATATTCCATGGCAAACCATGCAGACAGTCATGTATGTGACGAGGAAGTATGGGACAACATTAATGTAGAAAATAAACAGATGGCGATCCAAGACAGATGATGACACATGTTGCAAACTGGTCATGGAGGCTGCCTAGAAACATGCCGCAATACTGAGGGAATTGCAGGAATGTCTAGCAAGTACTGGCTGTGCAGTACCTGTGTCGACAATCGCCTAGACTCTGCATAAGTGTGGCCTATGGGTTAGGGTAATCAGATGGGAAAGTTGTTCCACAGGAAACATCATCCAGGGCTCTCTACAGGTAGCATATGCATAACATCAAAAGTCCCCCAAAGGCATGTGTTGCAATGTGTAATGGTGTACCAAGACCAAGTTCGAAACCTACAAATTGTATTAATAAACATACATGTGCTGCACAAGCAACACTTCACTCCACCTCAGGCCCACCATCCCCATCTGCACCTTGCTGGTGCCAGTGTACACCTGCATGTTTGCAGTTCATTAGCAGAGACTAGGCTTGTACACATGTTGTTCTGAACTTGAGACACTGCAAAATGACACTCATGTGTGGCCCACAGTTGTCAAGCATCTGCAAAAAGGCTGAAGATGGGGAGGGGTGTCATCCTGAAACACAACAGTGAACTGACACAGACATCCAAAGCTCGCTAAGAATGGTATATCTGCACACAGTGAAGGTCATGAATTGTGGCAGACATAGCCCTGACTCCACAGCAACAGCAAAGGCATTATGTGATCTCCAAGGGCTGTGCACATGAGTTGACCTTACAATCTGGCAGAGTTGGGGGACATTTGTAGGGTGGAGTGACCAAATACTGGCAAGTGCAGATGGGCCATGCTAGTATACCCCTTCCAGGAATAGTGACTGCTGTAGTACACTTAGTTGATGCAACAAACCATCATGTTAAGGGCGTGCACACTTATGCACCCACATATTGTATGCATCTCAATTAGCATCTGCACAACTAACACATTTGTTTGATACTGCATTTGATTGCACAGGTCATATGTCACATATCAGGTTTGTGTAATGTTAACATATGCAGTATTGTGGCCCCATGGCATATCAGGGAAGAGGGTGCCATGTCAATAAGGGTGTGTACACTCCTCATAGCCACGGTAAGCTTTGAAGGTTGTCACTGTAATTGTATTCTATTGCTCATACATGCACTGCTGATGGTGAGATCTGCAAATCAGACATCAGGCATTCACTATTGATATATGTCTTCATATCATCCCAGGTATGTGTCAGAGACACACATAGGGGCTGTGAGCAACAGAGCAAACAAAACTGACACACATATACACATTCAGCAATGGCATGTACACCTGTGATATATGGTGAACAGTACATGCCAGGGTGCTGAACAGATACACAGCAATACTGTGTACATGGGTGCAGTGTGTTCCAGGGGAAGGGGCATCACCTACTAGCACAACTCAGGCATCACAGAGATGTATAATGTTGGTAACAGGGATTGACCATAGTTGCAGTGCATGCTGTTGAATGCCATTTGTCATGCATGTTGACATTTGGGTAATGAGAGGTCTGTGTGTAATATCTTTGTGCAACATCACCTGTAAGTATGTGTGTGTGTGTGTGTGTGTGTGTGTGTGTGTGTGTGTGTGTGTGTGTGTGTGTGTGTGTGTGTGTGTGTGTGTGTGTGTGTGTGTGTGTGTGTGTGTGTGTGTGTGTGTGTGTGTGTGTGAGTGTGTGTGTACAGTTAAGCAATGACATGCATGTCTTAAAGTGCATTTCTTGTTTTCCCCTCACAGGTGGCAAGGTGGGTCAGTGTCCCTCCTGCAGGCAAACTGATGTTAGTGTCCATACAGGCTCTGACAATGATGATAGGTATGATGAGGCACAGGCAGGGTAGTCAGGGGCTGAAGCTGTGCCATTGGTTGACATCCCACTGTTATCCACCCCATTGCCGCACACAGTCACATTGCCTATACATACCCCATCACCAGTGGCCATAGATGAGGGACAGTTGGTGGGTGGTGGCATGGCACAGGACAGTGTGGTGACTATGGCAAGTGTGTCTGGACACAACAGCCATAGCCAGATTACCGGCAAGGTACCACACAGGCAGATGTACAGGGGTGCTCATAGGAGGGCTGCTGGTCATTATGCCCCTGGCAGAAGTGCCACAGCAGGTGTCACCAGATGTATGTTTCAGGCCATCATGGAGGCACAGGTGTGTATGGAATGTTATACCAGACAGGGACTGAGGATCCAGAGGGCTACTCATTCGGCTATTGACAACATCCGTGATCTTGCAGGTGCCCCCTGTTATTTTGCAGAGGTCCTGGATAGATGGTTGGGTAAGATAGTGGGAATCCATGACCGTGCAATGTCTGTGCTTGAGCATATGGTGGGAGTAGTGCAACAGCCATGTGAACATAGGTCAGCAACACCAACAGGTGGAGGTTGGCGTGAACATTCAACAAGTCAGAGCCACTCACGTAGTGGCAGTACCAGCACCAGCATTGCAGGGGGGGCATTGTCCACACCACAACATAGCAGGCCATGTGCACATGGCCCTGACCAGTCCCAAGAGGGACCTGGATCCAGCGGACATTTGTCATCATCAGGAGAGAGTACCATATATGGCCTTGTATCTGTTAGTGCCTGTGGAATCTCTGGCAGGCACAGTTCACATGTCTAGAGACGGTGAACTGCACACCCTGCAAGGTACAGTCTGCAGTTGTCAAACAACCCCCTGTATAGGGAAGCCACATGGCTGAACTGTGTGCATGCATGCACACACACACACACACACACACACACACACACACACACACACACACACACACACACATCACCAACACAGCTAGGGCAACCCCATACCTACACAAACCACATCTGCACAGCCCAATTAATAATGAACCCCCCTAACACACACACATGATGTCAACCAAATGGCTCAGCGTAGGTCTCTGGTAAACCCACAACATACCCTGTGCATATGATGATACCTGTGCCACATCCCTGTCATCCATAACATCGATGCAGGGACAGGCTAATATGGTTTTGATGCACAGAGTGAATGTACTAAGGTGTATCAATGTAATGCTGTGTAACATGTTTTCAGCACTAAAGTTTAATGCTTGCATGTCAGGGTGTATAGCTGTCCAGCCATGATTAACATTGACTGATTGTGGTCTCCATAATGTATTCCGTTTATGTTGTAGGTGTCTATGTGTCAGCAGGATGTTGGTCTGCTGTTGTTTTCTACAAGGGGTATGACACTGTGGTGACACCTTGACTCTGCCATATCCTGGGTACAGCTGAACACAAGTCGCAGGTCTGTATAACAGTTACTGCATGTGCCACATGCCTGATAGGTCTGAGGGGTGTATACAGGTGAGTGCATAGTGGCTGATGTCAGCAGCCCTTCTACAGTTGACAATGGTAAGTGTACTGGGTGGTACACACCACATGTTTGTGTATAACACACACACACACACACACACACACACACACACAGATCCTTTGGTGTTGATGCAATACACAGAGAATACTGTACACATGGATGTACGTAATTTTGCAGGGAACCGATTTTACCCTATGTAATTCCACCAAGACAGAATAGGCACAACATCACATCGGGAAATAATCAGTCTGTTAGTTTAATGTCATTGACGATGGTACTGGCAGGGTATATGTCCCCTTCCCCAATGCAGTGCAATCCTCGACTTGGTAAACATAGGTGTGCTGATGTGGGTGGCACAGCCCTACTCTTTGGAAAGTGAGGAGTAGTGTAGAGCTGCAGATAGTGTAATTGACAACTACTTAACCTGTTAACATAAACTGTACAATAGGAAAAGTCAAAAACTTACTCGAACCAGATAAAAAGGCTTGAACTTCAAGGGAAAAAAGCATTTGTTGTGAAAAAAAAATAAAATATAAATTCGCAATAGAAATAGATCCAATTTTACATCAAGTGCTTTCACCCAGGACCTCCCGGGCTTTATCAAGATACACACCCATCTTTTTTCTTGATAAAGCCCGGGAGGTCCTGGATAAACTGTACAATATTACAGCCAACTAAGTGAGGGGATACACACAACAATAACCCCAATGATGGTGGCTGTGTCCACAAGAACAACACCCAACTATACATATCAACCTCAGTATCGCTGTACAGCTATACAGTGGAGAAGCGGGCATTTACACATCTACTACTAGATTTGATAGAATGAATTTCCACAAGATGATAACTTTGAAATGTTAGCATTTGCCAGTCAGTTCTCTGACAGATGCCCTCCTGGGATATGTATTTTCTGCAAACTGAAGTAGATCCTTTCACATACACACACATTCTTACTTGGCAACACTGAGAGTAGAACCCCTACCTAGGTACTTATTGCTACTAATGTGCGTGGCTTTAATTGCACACAACACACAGCTTTTAGGATGAGGTGTGTCCCAGGTTACTTGTTAACTGAAGAAAATCACCAGGCCTTGTACGGTATGGTAATGGGGGATGTACTGATTGTTTATGAACAATACATAGTGTGACATACTGTCATATACTCATTGACAAACATATAGTTATAGACACATCTGAGAGACCTGGGTTTATCAGTGCTAGCTACCTTGTCAGTGAGTCCATTCTGTTACAGACAACTTGCACACAGCACATGAATCATTGGGCTGAATAGTGTAATCAGTTACCTGTATGGTTGATGGTGACAGTGGTCCTCATACAGTGGACCTTGGGACATGTACTGGGAGTACCATGGTGTAAAGACAGTATACCTAGCACGCACACCCCACATTGGCTATTTAACTCACTGAAACCCATAATAATACTCTGACACCACCACAATCTCACATTGACCAGGACTGCAATACAACCCCTGGTCTATCTCAAGAGTGCTACTACAGGGATCTGCATCTATTTGCACATGCCACAGGGATATTAGGGTGATGGTTTTTCATGGCTCTCCTATTGTCAGCAACATCACTATCCCTTATACTGTATGGCAAGGTGTATTTTATTAGGAGAATGTGGCTTCAGAATGCTGTATCCTACAAATACACACACTTGCGCACATACACATACTTGCCAGGACTCAGAGGGTAACTCATGCCTTTCTACCCATTTGTACAACAGTGTTGTGCTGGTACTGCAAACTCCAGATAGCCCATAGGATGAAGAGTGCAACAAGGTACATGTAATGTCCATTACAGCAGCAGCCATTTCTAACTATGACAATGGGGGGTGTAGTGGGTGAGAAGGCCCTCAGGGTATTATAAACTACAGGTTTATAAACACACAGACAATGTTATTTTCAGTAATGCACACTGACACATTTGTCAGTACTGGGGTCCATAGGTGCAGGTGTTCCTAGGTGTGTACCAGGATACTGTCCATGGAGAGATGAGAAAAGTAGGGGATGTGGGTACAGTGGTATCATGCCACATGCCATTTGTCAGCAGGCCATCTATCAACTGATGCCACGTGAGTGAGCCTCAGGGTGAGAGTTAAATGTAACATTCAATCATCTGTTTGCCTCTTGCAGAGGGCCAGTGAGGTGCTCCAATTGACATATATGCAACATATATTACATAACATATCAGTGTCTATCTTGGAGACCTTTACCCAAGCATGTTCTGTTGACTGTGGTAGTATAGTTGAGGTATCCATGGCTTGTGGTGCATACAGGGTGGGGTTTCCTAGCTGTGGCATTCATAACACAGCTGGGCAGACATGTCAGTGTCAGTCAAGTATAGATTGTTGTAAGCAGCCAAGATGGATACCTGACATCTCCACATCTGTACAGAGAACAGATAGACATCAGCTAGCCAACTGGTTATGCATTAGGATGAATGTTGTGACAGACAGACGTCTGACACTGATAGGTATGCCATTACTACATGACAGCAGCCCTCCATGACATATCCTATACACACAGTAGTATACAGTTATTATCCACAAGTCAGATCAATATCCAGTAGCAAATACTTAATGACACACAGCTCACACACCTAGAACATGATAGTCAGGACTCAGAGTTCATCTTTGCATGCAGGAGTATTTGGTTCCAGTACTACAATCTGCAATCTACTCTTACTTTGGAAAGCACTGTTAACAGTAGTAACGTAATGATACACTACATGCGAGTGTGACTGCATATAACCTGGGATACTACCCATGTATGAAACACATTCAAATGGAAAAGGGTGTTGTACAAGCCATATATACTCAGGTGTCCCATACAGTAGACTCACACCCCTTGCTACTCTAATGACAGCACATAGAAGCATTGTATGTACATGGAATTAAATACACTTAGTAAAAGATGCCATTACCCTGCTATTTTATCAGACTGGAATGTGATCACTGGTTACCAGGGCTGAGCTATGCTTAGCAGGAGTAAGTATTGCATAAATGTAAATGCTAAGCACATTTGCACACTGGTAAGCAACGCCTACACTGTGTAAGCATCTTTCTGATTAACCATACGTTAGCACTGCTTACCGTTGGGCAAAACAGTGCAAACCAACTTAAAGCTGCTCAAAACTGCCTTAACCACTCTGTATCCAACAGTCCTTGTTCTGCCTAGCAATAAAGTAAACAGCCTTTGCAGGTCTTGAACCCAGGACCATGTACACTAAATTCACAGCAGTTAACTACTAAGCCATCATATCTATGAAAAAGTTTGTTGTTTTTTTCCAATATATCTGTCAGTACACATACTGAATAGTAGTGAACAACTGCTTTGACTTCAACAATTGTGTAGCACTTGTTAGTGAAAATATTGTTGAATCAGTATGTTGTTATAGCTATACAAACACATATCGGATAAATATGGTGGGATACATCTGGGAAGGTAAATACAACACTCATGTTTACACATAACAAGGATATGGATATATATATATATATATATATATATATATATATATAAATATGTAGATATATGTATACATGTACATACACATATATATTTATATATGTATTTATATATCTGTATATTGCTTTATATATATATATATATATATATATATACATATATATATATATATATATATATATATATATATATATATATATTCATATGCAGATCTGTCTGTGTATATATATATATATATATATATATATATATATATATATATATATATATATATATATGTATACATATATATATATATATATGTGTGTGTGTGTGTGTGTGTGTGTGTGTGTGTGTATAACTTATGTCCATAACATGTAGTGGAGTCATACCTCAGCACCAGTACTCACAACCTCTTAGTGCAAGGGGATGTCATGTAAGTATTGCAGGTATAAATGTAGAATGTTGCTACAGTGACAGGGGTTGTCTTAACAGAAACATTGTGTGGGAAGTCACTTCTGATACTGACATGTATGCCATCAGTTACTGACAGACATCATAAGATCATCATAGTGCAATACCACACAAATCACAGTAATGATCCTGTAGAAAGCAGCAGAGATATTGTCAATAAATGTGGACAGTCTGACGCACTCTGGATAGTCCAGAGGTATACACAGAACTCTTTAGTGCAAGACGTGTAGACCAAGCCTGGCAAAGTGGATGTTTACAGCTATGTAAGTGGGGATATCATGAAAATACTGGAATAGATAAGCTCACACAGTTTATGCATTCACACACTCCTCTCTGTCCTGATGCATATTAACCAGAGGAGCAGAGGTCAGAAGCCCACATACTACCCACTAGTTAGTGACATACATCTGTACAGCATCCCATTGCTTTGTCAGAAATACACAACAGTTATGGTAGCCTGGCAACAGTACATCTGACAAATATCTGGACATAACATCACACTAGGTAAATACACTGAGCTGCTAGGCACATCACAAAGCACTGTGCAAACTACAGGCAGACTGCCACAACAATGGCCTATGTTTCTTATGGGGGAATACACATGTACTTGCAAATATAGCAGGCTCTACAGGCATGTAACAGCACAGAGTAACAGACACCAGTGTGAAAGTGCATACCCACAGCCATTCTGAACACAGCCACAGTCACATATGGTAAGCCTAATTAATATTACAGTATATGGACTGTGTGAAAACCACCATCCTCATATGTGCTACTCACACATTAACCCTACATATACTGGGCCAATACACAGTGTATTCTGATGCCTGACTGTGGTATGGGACATGTGTCGGTCTGGCCCCACAAACATGGACACCAATAGAGTACCATGCACTGGAGCAGCATGCAACATCAGATAGAACAAGACCAAGAACAATGACATCTACCACAGTCTGTACACAGGCCAAGATACATATTCACAATACACACTCTGTCGGCAATCACCATAAGTACACAGACCTCACTACTGTACACACTAGAACAGAATGTCCAGGTTTTGTCCTCAAATATAAGGCCTACTATACATAACATGTCTAGCAGTCTAATATCTCACTGACTTGTTATCAGTTATGATGTCAGCAGATAATGATGTACTGAACATATGCACCTCTTACTGCATGACATATGTACAAAGGCTGACAGACATGAGGTTGGAGGCACAAACACAAGGCCAATATTGACATGTTGCTGTGATAAACTCATAGATTTACTGGTGTAACAGGGTTTGTTGTGACATATGTCTTCTGAGGGATATGAAGTCAGTAACTCACATGGATGCCACCATGTACTGACTACAATCATCAGAGTATGCTCCTGCATTTCTAAAGATAGGAAATGTGTGAGTAACACAACACATGCAAGACTCAAAACTCTGGCCAATCTGCAGATAGCTCTACAGGAGAGAGTTTCCTCAAACACATAACACTGTCATGCCAGATATTAAATAATGTAGAACAGTCATATCCACACAAACCCTGTTAAGCCAACCTTACTTCATGTACAAGCCAGCGCATTTCTTTGTGCCA
The DNA here is from genome assembly GCF_019279795.1 of Protopterus annectens. Taxonomy (NCBI): domain Eukaryota; kingdom Metazoa; phylum Chordata; order Ceratodontiformes; family Protopteridae; genus Protopterus; species Protopterus annectens. The sequence continues at coordinate 1,748,777,096 of NC_056739.1, forward strand.
GTCCCAAGCCCAGATAAATGGGGAGGGTCACGTCAGGAAGATCATCTGGCATAAAATTTTGACAAATCATACATGCGGACAACAGTACAGATATACATATCGGATCTGTCGAGGCCCGGGTTAACAACGACCGCCACCAGTACTGTTGGCCAACAGGGTGCTGGCAGAAATTGGGCTACTGTTGGCTGAAGGAGGAGAAGAGGGGGAAGGCATGCCTGAAGGCAGGTAAAGGCTAGGACTGTGATAGTGAGGATCGGAGCTTTGAATGTTGTCAGTATGACTGGTATAGAGAGAGAGCTAGCTGATATGATTGACCGAAGGAAGGTTGGTATAGTGTGTGTGTGCAATAGACCAGATGGAAGGGGAGCAAGGCTAGGTGTATCAGAGGTGGGGTCAAATTGCTTTATCATGGTGTGGATGGGAGGAGAAATGGTGTAGGGTTTATCCTGAAGGAACAGTATGCTAAGAGTGTTTTAGAGGTGAAAATAGTGTCAGATAGAGTGATGTTTATGAAGCTGGAAATTGATGGTGTAATGATGAATGTTGTTAGTGCATATGATCCACAAGTTGGGTGTGCGATGGATGAGAAAGAAAAAATTTGGAGTGAGTTGGATGAAGTGGTGATAACTGTACCCAAGGGTGAGAGACTAGTGATTGGGGCAGATTTCAAAGGGCATGTTGGTGAAGGGAACAGAGGGGATGAGGAAGAGGGAGAGGCATAGGGTGACATACAAGAGTGGAGAAAGATGCACACAGGTGGATTATATCTTATGTTGAAGGGCCAGTCTGAAGGAGATTGGAGACTGTAAAGTGGTGGCAGGGGAAAGTGTAGTTAGGCAGCATAGGATGGTGGTTTGTAGGATGACATTGGTGATCAGGAAGAGGAGGATGAGTGTGAGGGCAGCACCAAGGATCACAGGGTGGAAATTGAAAAAGGGTAATTGTGAGGTAGAGTTCAGGGAAAAGTTAAGACAGGCACTGGGTGGCAGTGAAGAGTTACCGAATAGCGGGGTAACTACAGCAGAGCTGAGAAATGGCTAGAAAGGTGATTGCTGTGACATCTGGAAAGAGGAAGGAGGAAAAGGAGACCTGGTGGTGGAATGAAGAAGTACAGGAGAGTACACAGAGAAAGAGGTTGGTGAAGAAGAAATGGGATTGTCAGAGAGATTAATAAAGTAGACAGGAGTATAAGGAGATGAGGTGCATGGCAAAGAGAGAGGTGGCGAAGGCTAAGGATAAGGCGTATGAAGAGTTGTATGAAAGGTTGGACACTAAGGAGGGAGAAAAGGACCTGTACCAATTGGCTAGACAGAGGGACCGAGCTAGTAAAGATGTGCAGCAGGTAAATGTGATAAAGGATAATGAGGGAATTGTACTCACAAGTGAGGAGAGTGTGTTGAGCAGATGGAAAGAGTACTTTGAGGGGCTAATGAAGGAAGAGAATTAGAGGGAGAGAAGGTTGGATGATGTGCAGATAGTGAATCATGAAGTGCAGTGGATTAGCAAGAAGGAAGTAAGGATAGCTATGAAGAGGATGAAGAATGGAAAGGCTGTTGGTCCAGATGACATACTTGTGGAAGAATGGAGGTGTTTAGGTGAAATGGCAGTGGAGGTTTTAACTAGATTGTTTAATGAAATCTTGAAAAGTGAGAGGATGCCTGAGGAATGGAGAAAAAGTGTTTTGGTACCGATTTTTAAGAATAAGGGTGATGTGCAGAGCTGTAGTAACTACAGAGGGATTAAACTGATCAGTCACAGCATGAAGTTATGGGAAAGAGTAGTGGAAGCTAGGTTAAGAAGGGAGGTGATGATTAGTGATCAGAGGTATGGTTTCATGCCAGGAAAGAGCACTACAGATGTGATGTTTGCTCTGAGAGTGTTGATGGAGAAGTACAGAGAAGGTCAGAAGGAGTTGCATTGTGTCTTTGTGGACTTAGAGAATGCATATGACAGGGTGCTTGAGAGGAGTTGTGGTATTGCATGAGGAAGTCAGAAGTGTCAGAGAAGTATGTAAGAGTAGTACAGAATATGTACAAGGGTAGATTGACAGCGGTGAGGTCTACAGTGGGAGTGATGGATGTGTTTAAGATGGAGGTGGGATTACATCAAGGATCAGCTCTGAGCCCTTTCTTATTTGCAATGCTGATGGACAGGATAACAGACGAGATCAGACAGGAGTCCCCGTGGACTATGATGTTTGCAGATGACATTGTGATCTGCAGTGAGAGTAGGGAACAGGTGGAGGAGACCCTGGAGAGGTGGAGATATGCTCTAGAGAGAAGAGGAATGAAGGTCAGCAGGACTATGACAGAATGACAGAATATGTGTGTGTGAATGAGAGGGAGGATAGAGGAATTGCGAGGATGCAGGGAGTAGAGGTGGGGAAGATGGATGAGTTTAAATACTTGGAATCAACAGTTCAGAGTAATGGTGAGTGTGGAAGAGAGGTGATTAAAAGAGTACAGGCAGGGTGGAGTGGGTGGAGAAGAGTGTCAGCAGTGATTTGTAACAGACGAGTACCAGTAAGAGTGAAAGGGAATGTCTACAAGAGGGTAGTGAGACCAGTTATGCTATATGGGTTGGAGACAGTGGCATTGACAAAAAGGCAGGCGTCAGAGCTTTACGTGGTAGAGTTGAAGATGTTAAGATTTGCACTGGGTGTGACGAGGAGGGACAGGATTAGGAATAAGTATATTAGAGGGTCAGCCCAGGTTGGAAGGTTTGGAGACAAAGCCAGAGAGGCAAGATTACATTGGTTTGGACATGTGCTGAGGAGGGATGCAGAGTATATTGGGAAAAAGATGCTAAGGATGAAGCTGTCAGGTAACAGGAAAAGAGGAAGGCCGAAAATAAGGTTTATGGATGTGATGAGAAAGGACATGCAGGTGGTTGGTGTGACAGAGCAAGATGCAGAGGACAGGAAGAAATGGAAACAGTTGATCCACTGTGGCGACCCCTAACAGGAGCAGCCAAAAGAAGAAGACTTCAAATGAAGAAGAACAATACTTACATTCTGTCCCCATGTCTGGAACATCCCCCTCCTGTTTGTTGGCCTGTCTCCACAGTGTATGTTGTAAGAGGTATATCCAGCTACCCTCTGTGATGCTGTTTGTCAAACACCCACGTGAAGTCCTGCTCACAGTGAATGAAAAGGGCCAACAGCCACATGAAGTGCTTAGTTATAGGAGTGTGTTTCCATGCAATTGGTTATAGGAATGATACCACAGATATTTCACATGCAATTAGCAAATGGGGGACTGTAATTTGTACACAGGCCATCAGCTGATCATGATCATCACTTACAAATCTCAAGCTGCTACCTGAGCAAAGCAGATGTACTTTTCCATATGTTTGTGTATGATCAATGGGTGGAGACTGGTATCTGGGCATTATGACGGTTGCCTGTATTGTAACTAATCCATACTTCACATGGTAATTGCACATGGCTGTACACATTTATGGCTGAGGATTGTCTACAACAATCTCTACAATGTTTGGAAAATGTTAGCCTTGTAATGTCGACAATGGGACATGTAGCTCCTCAATATAATGATGTAGCAAAACCCACACTGCAATGGATCCTGTCATTACACAATCACCCCAACAGGACACAGATAACACACACACAAACACACACTTACCAGTACTGAGTTTCAAACCCTAGCTGGCTATGTAATTCTATTAAATTGTTATGCAGTTATTGCACATGCCATGGAGCTTACATGTTGGAGAGCTGTCCAAAGGTATCTTTGAAGGTGAGTGACATCAGCAACAGTGATAAAGGAGGGATAAGGGAAGTGTAGTACATGTGACTGTCCACAAAGCAGCTGTCAAGGAAGACACACCCACACTCTCTCAGGGAATCACACACATTATCACAGTTGGCAGGGTCAGGATTAGAACTCCTACCTAACTAGTTTGCTACACTACAGTATTACACAGTTATCACACACACCACAGAGCTTATCAGGCTGATATATGGTCAAAGCGTTATTTCAAGGAGAGTGACATCTGCAGGCGTGCTACAGTAGGTCAAGGAGAGGTGTAGTGAGCGTGAATGGCTTCAAAATCATTAATCTCCACACACATACACACACACACACACACACACACACACACACACACACACACACACACACACACACACACACACTTTCCAGTACTGAGATGCATGGATTCAGTCACTCACAGGTGTGTAGTACTTGACTGCACCTGAAGGCTGTACAAGGCTAGGCAAAGTGAATACCTTGGCATCAGGCCACATGACAATGGTCACCAGTATGGCTCAGAGGTGTAGTCCCTGGATTGGTCTACACAGGTGGGTATTGTATTCACCATCCACTCATCTGGGTTACTATTGTGGGTGGCCAGTGCTGTGCAATGCTTGCCATGTACGTGATCTATATTCCATAACATGGACAGTATCTGGGTTATGCACGTGTCACACATGCATGTTCTGTGACATGTGAAAGTGTACATGTGGTGTCTGGGGCATGTTGTGTGGACAGATTGTTATCATCTGATTTTGCATTCCTGACCTAATTTGGTGAGACCTGGTTATGGAACTGAGGTCATGCCTGCACTTACATTGACAGCATGATACAGGTATTCAGTGGAGTTAGTGGCATCTGTCCATACAGGGCATATGTTTAAGGCATGGTATTCCCTTTGTGGGTTTCATCTGCAGACTCTACAGTTGTTTCAGGCATCCAGTGGGGAAGATAGCAAAGGACCACTGTAAGCATTTATTTACCTATTGTAGGGATGGAACAGGGTGCCATGTCCTGTCCTTTTACTTGCTGGATAACACACACTCAGTCAGGAAATGTTACACATCACACTACATTCTGATGTCAGTGGCAGTGTTGTGATCAACAGGCATGTAGTTCACTGCAATCATACCATGGTTACTATCTGTGGGCAATATGCAGGGAACTACCAATATAGTGGTTGTTGTCTAGCCAAGTGTGTTTGTGCATGAGACATGGGTGGAGAGTGTTCTCTGAGTAATACAAGGGTTGCCTATATTGTTCACTGATCCATAATGTCACATGTAGGGCTATGGATTGTCTACACCAGCCTGTCTGCTGTTTGACATCTGTTGTCCTTGTAAGGTGGACATTATGACATATAGTAGGTCCTCAGTATAATAATTTAGCAAAACCCACCCCCACAATGCATCCTGTCATTACACAATTACAGTAACCTCCACAGAGGATATTGATGATGCACACACACACACACACACACACACACACACACACACACACACACACACACACACACACACACACACACACTTGCAAGTAGTGAGATTCAAACTCCTACCTAGTTCCAATGCTTTGCCAGAGATGGCCTGCATCTGTCACCCCTGGGCTTCTGCATACTGGCCAAGGCTCTTGTCACCCCCCATAGTGCCTTTTTTAAGAGGTGTTCCAAAGACCAAATTACCACCATAACAACTACAAACAAATGCAATCTAAGGGTCATGTTGCTCAACACTAGAAGTCTAAATCTCAAAATGCACTCGCTCGAGGCACTCCTTAAAATGTTGAATATTGACATTTGTGCTGTAACAGAGACCTGGCTCAAGGCAGCAGAAAGCACCCCTGCACTACCAGGCTATAACTCATTCTACACCTTTCAGCCCCAGAACTTAGACCGAAGCTCCAAAGGCGGTGGTGTCTCCATATTCATAAAAGATGTGCACACCTCCAGACTGGTAGCCCAACATAATGCATCAGAGATACTTCAGGTGCAGCTAACATTGGGTAAGACAGTGATTCAGGTCATAGCTTGCTATAGGTCCCCAACCATGTCCCAAGACTCGAACTCCACATTCCTAAGCAGCCTGGAGAATATTGGGGTCCAACCTAACTCTTACTAGGTGACTTCAACTACCCCTCCATTAACTGGGTAAACTACTCATGTACTAATACACTTGCCCAACATTTCCTGGAGTTCATTAATTCCAATGCCCTGGACAAGCTCATTCTTACCCCAACTAGAGGTACCAACATACTTGACCTGGTCATTACTAACATGGGCGACCATTGCTCTACACCAATAGTCAACTCCTCCCTGGTTAGATACGACCACAAACTAATCACCTTGGAAATCTACAGCCCTCCCACCCCCCCACCCCCCCAGCAAAGGTAACCACCATGAAAAACTTCTCCAAAGCTAACTTTGGGATCCTAAAAACAGAGGGTACTAACTTCACGGCACCCATGCAAATGGAGAATAGTTGCAGGACTGCAGAATCATACACCAATGCACTGTATGAACATGATTACAAATGCATGGATCTCGCCATACCCAGTAGAACCAAGATACTCTCCTCCAAAAAACAGAAGCCAATCCGGTGGTCCCCTGCCATAAACAAACTCTACAGCAGAAGGAGGAAACTGATGCGGAATAAGGTGAAGTCCCAAGACTGGAAAAACTCCCTTATCTGCTGCAACAAAAAGTTGAGATCCTTCATCAAATCCTCGAAAGCTAGGTATGAAAACAGAATTGCAGCAGGTAGTAAAGACAACCACAAGGCCTTGTATAGTTATGTAAAGAATCTCCATGGCAATACCCAGATTTGCTCTGAGCTACTGCACAATGGTACCTCCTATACTGAGCCAACAGATATTACCAATATACTGGCCAACAGATTCAGTGCCACCTTTACCCCCCTCCCCAAAAGACCAATCACAATAACAGTAGATTGCCAGGCACCCAGTATTACTGCTGCACAGGTTAAAGCAGCATTGTCCAAGGCCAAGAATACAGCTTCTGTGGGACCTGACAATATCCCTGGTTGTGTTCTACATGAAAAACAGTGAACTGGCTCCTCACCTGTGTCCTCTGTTCAATCACAGCTTCACCTCAGGCTTTGTCCCTGCTGAATGTCGCACTTCTACAATTATCCTTTTCCACAAAGGAGGAGCGACTACAGGCCCTGAGAACTATCACCTCATCAGCCTGATGAGTTTGATATGCAAAGCTATGGAATGCATTATCATTGACCTAATAAACAAGGATATAGGGAATCTCCAAACTCTGGATCCCACACAGTTTGGTTTTGTGAAGGGTAGCTCATGCCTTCTCAACTTGGTCGAATTCTTTGAGTCAGTCACCAGAGCTGTGGATGAAGGCAAGGTGGTTCATACAGCCTACCTTGATCTGGCCAAGGCTTCTGATACTATTCCCCACTCAGGAATCATAGAAAAACTCATTAAGCTTGGCATTAACCCCTATATCACTAGGTGGATTGCAAACTGGCTCAGAGATAGATCCCACAGTGTGAAAGTAGCTGACTCCAAGTCAGACTGCTGATTAGTCACGAGTGAAGTCCCACAGAGTTCAGTCCTGGGTCATCTCCTGTTTGGTATCTACTTCTTCAAAGTCCAGGCCAACACGAAGGGACTCTGCCTGGCAAAGTTCACAGATGATTGCAAGTTGGGAGCTATTATTAACTCCCCAAGTGATATTGAGATCCTACAGAATGGCCTCCCTGCGACCGACGACTGGTATCAGAACCATGGCCTTAAGTTCAATGCCAAAAAATGTATCGTCATCCCCTTTGGGAAAAAATTGGTTCCCATAAATTACCACATTGATGGTAGTCCACTGAACACAGAAGATGTTATAAGACATATGGGAACACAGGTTGACAGCAACCTCTCTTTTGATCACCACATTACCACTGTGGTCAGAAAGTCCTTCTATGTGGCACATTTCATTACTAAGGGTTTTGCATCCAGGAAGAAATAGGTCATTGTCTCCCTCTACTCTTCCTTCATTAGGCCAATCATCAAATACAATGCCCCATTTGCCATGAACCTCACTAGACACCTGAAACAACTGAAGAGGCCACAAATGTACCTCACAAAGAGGACCCTAGGCCTTAAACATGTGTCTTATATGGACAGACTCAAATGAATCCAACTATTCTCTGTCTCATATTGCCTACTTAGAGGCGATCTCTGCTTGACTTACAAAGCCATCTAAAGAAATCCCAATCCCTCTACACCACACACTCCGGAGTCCTCAACCTCATTAGCACAATTAACAGAACATGCTGGAGGGACAGGTTCATAACCCAGAGACTTTCCATGCTATGAAACAGACTTTCCATATATGTCAAGCAGAACCCCTCGCTGACCCTCTTCAAGAGAAATCTTGATGAGTGGATGGGAAATAGAAAATTCACTCCAGGGATAACACCAGTGGCTCTACTCAACAGAGGCACTGGGAACTAAGGTCAGGAGGCACTATGCCAGGGTAATCCTATGGCTAGGCTTGTAAAGGCCCCAGGGCCATTAGCCTAGTATACACCTATAAACCTATGTATTGCTAATACAGTGTACCCCATTTATCGCACTTGCCACAGAGCTTATTCAATGGATATTGCCCCAAGGTACTTCTAAGGTGAGGAACATCACCAGCCCTTGTAAATACTGGCATTGGATGATGTAGTGAGTGAGAGATCCAAAAAATAATTTTACCCTAATCACACATTTACATTTGCCAGAGCTGAGGGTCAAACCTCTATCTAACAACCTTTATGGACCATTATGGTTACACATTTGCCATATGCACCACTGACCTAACAAGGTTTAGGCTTTGCAACAGATACTTGTAAGGTGGATGATATCTGCAGGACTGCTAAAGTCAGGATCTGAGATGTGTACTGGCTGTAAATGGGGCCAAAATCTTTGAGGTATGCACAAAACACTTACCACAGATGAGATTCAAACCCATAGCTGTGCAGTTACTGCTACTACATTGTTCTGCATGTATGGCACGCATCACTAAGCTTATAGAGCTATTTCTTCTCCAAAGGTGTATTTCAAGGTAGATAACATCAGCAGACTTGCTAAAGTAGGGCAATGGGAGGTGTAGTGACTGTGAATGGCCTCAAATTCATTGATCCCTGCACACACAAAGAGTTTCACAGTTGCCATGTCTGGGATTAGAAATCCTATCTAACTAGTATGTTACACTATAGCATTATGCAGTTATCACATGTGCCACAGAGCTTACAGGACTGAGCTTTATCCAAAGAGGTGTTTCAAGGTGACTGACATCAGCAGGCTTGCTAAAGTAGGACGATGGGAGGTGTAGTGACTGTGAATGGCCTCAAAATCATTTTTCCCTACACATACAAACAAACACACACACAGAGTTACACAGTTGCTATGTCTGGGATTAGAACTCCTACCTAACTAGTATGTTATACTCTAGCATTATGCAGTTATCACACATGCCACAGAGCATACAGGGCTAGCCCTTGTCCAAATGTGTATTTTAAGGTGAATGACATCAGCAGGCTTGCTAACAGAGGGCAATGGGATGTGTAGTGTCTGTGAATGGCCTCAAAATTATTGATCCCTAAACACACATACACAGTTGCCAAGTCTAGGATTAGAACACCTACCTAGCTAGTATGTCACAGTATAGCGTTACGCAGTTATTGCACACACCACAGAACTTACAGGAATGATTTTTCTCCAAATGGGTATTTCAAGGTGACTGACATCAGCAGGCTTGTTAAATTAGAGCAATGGGAAGTGCACGGTGTGTGAATGGGCCATAAACCATTCCTCTGGAAACACACACACAACATTCAGTCACACACAGCTTTACATTTGACAGAACTGGGTATACGACTGCTAGATGAATAATGACTTGTACTGTCATGTTACACAGGTATCACAAGCACCACAGACACTATAGTGCTGAGGGCTACCAGAAGCAAATGTCTACACTGATAGACATTGGCACATCATGTGATATTGGGCAATTGGATGTGTGGTGGGTGGGACAGGCCTCATGATGGGAAGCTCAGTGTCCACTGTCTGTCTCTCTCTTCCCCACATCTCTGTGTGTGTATGTTTGACCTATTATAGTGTGTTTTCCTTGAATATGTGTGTGTATTCCTATCCGATGCGTGTGCAAAGCATGAATGGTGTGCAATGTGGAGTGTGTGCACAGAAATCTGTGACTATTCTACACCTACAGCTAGCAACCTGTTTCTGCAGGATATTTGTAGATAGGTTGACAATATGGAGTCACAATGGCCAAAGGATTGTGGAATACTGTAACTAATTGTGTCTGTGCTGCTTGTGCTACATGGTTTTGGTGTTAGAAGAGATATTCAGACATATGTACTGATTTACACTGTGATGTATTATGTCATCAACTACTGACAGATATACTTATTTGTTCACAGTAATTTCCTGGGGAATACAAGATGAATGAAGTCCAGTACTGTGGTCTGCAGCCTACACATGTTTGCACACTCATGCCATTTGGAGAGGGAGCTGCAGACACTAGCTGATGGGTCTGTGTAAATGGTTCAGCACCTTGGTATTGTGGTGGCTGAGGATCCCCTGCTTGTACATCTATCAATGTGACAGAATGGCCATATCCTGCTGTGGACATACCTCTCAGCTGTACAGAATCACACAAGTTACCCAGAGACAGGGCTCATATATCTGCTCTATTCCCCTTCACATTGTGGTTTACAAGCAGGTTTGTAGCCACCCATTACTGGGTTTTTAGACAGGGATAGTATGCGCACCCATCAGAGTTTCAGACTTCACACACTCCATGGTGGCCATGCTTCTACACTTCCCCCGTTATTCTATCCTCTTCCTAACATTATACGAGCTATATCTGATAAGTATCCCTATAGTCATCCCTTCATCCCAGCTGTATTTAGGGGTTGGTCCACAGTTCATGCAGTAGGATATGGTGGGGCATGTCACTGGGATTTGTTGACATGGCCTTGCATTTGTGTTCTGTGGACTGTGTTATGTTATTATATGGGACTACATGGGATAACATACATTGGCAGTATGGGTGAGGCACAGACCTTTGACAGAGGACTGTAGGGCATTTGGCAGTGATGCAGGCCATCTGTAGCAGGCCAGTGCATTCTGACACTCCTACAGTCCCACGCTGCAAGCCACTGGATTCTCCTGGGGTGACAGGGTAGGTGTGCAAGGTGTTAATGGCAATAGTTCTTGTCCTTATTAATCCAGTAGTGTGGATGCTGGCAGGGTGCTGCTTACAGCTAGGGACACACCTGCATGGGACACCTCTTCAACATGATGCATTCTGTGGGTATTCCCATACAGAAGTGGGGGTCATACTGTACTCATTCCCAACAGCAGGGATATGACCTGTGATGAACCTGTGGCTGATGGTGGGGTGCGCTGAGTGCATGTGTGCTATGGAAGCTTCTTGCAGCTGACTCACAGATATACTTGGGACATTCTCCTTATGCTGGCTTGTGTGGGGACATCAGCAGTTTCTTATTACTTCATAACTGTGCCTTTTGTGGTCTGCCAGTGATTGGCCAGACTACATCAGTATTCCATACTACACAGACAACTAATGTGCTGCTAACCTGTATGTGCAATTCCAAAGGTGTGTGCATTTGACAGTTACATTTTATATACTCTGTCTAGGGTACTTCCACCTGTGTACTGTGTGTATGTCTGGCCCCATATTCATGGCATGCCATCTTTCAGATGGTGACAGATATTACATACGAACAATGAGTATGGATGACTGCTGGATTGGGTCTTGCTGAGATGCATTGTGTTTGGCACTGCAGTTGTCAGAACATGGCCCTGTCATCAACAATACTGGCCATAGGCCACCAGGACACAACCCTCCATGCCTACATGCTGACCACTTCCACACAATATACAACACACAACAACCTAACACATAGAGCCCTGCATATTGTACACGTGGAACAATCTATCCTGCTAATTTGGCTAGCTCAGGTAATCTGTGCTCCACTGTTATTAAACCCACATGTACATGTTACTACATTGACAACTGTAAACATTTGCTATGACTGTACTGGTACTCTGTTGGCTTCCATTTCATTCTGTATTCTGACCTATCATGGAGGCTAGAGGCATATCAGTGGAGTACAGATCTTAGGTTTTATTGACCTACATTTCAGTTTCAGACTTCTTACTCTTCAGAACTAACATCCAACTGCCTGACCTGTTGCAGTCTGTCTGTGTAGGTCTGGATGGGGGCTGTTCTCCATTGCCATCAATTGGAGGCCTTAGCACAGCCTTTCTTTGTGGTCATTTACACCTGTTCTGCTGGCTGAAACTGTGGTTGAGTGAAATGTGAGCCTCACTGACATGCATGTGTGTGTCCTATGGACACACATTTGACCCACCACATGTCCTGCAGTAGGATTTGTCACCTTGTCTAGTACTTCCTACTTTGTTGACACCAGTATTTGTTATGGATTTCATGTTGCCCATATAGGTGTCTACTATGTGCTGCCATCCCATTCAACCACCCGATTTCCTTGCATGCTCACATTCATACATACATACAAGTAGCAGAATATACTACTCCATTCAGCAATTGAAGGGGAGAGTGACTTACCTTGTGGCTGTACCAGTACTGATGATGGTGCTAGAGGGCTGACTATGTCGGATCCACATAGTACACTCTCTATACATGGTAAAGCACAGGTAGTGTCATGTTTGCCATCCCTTTTACTGTATGTGTGAGTCAGAAAGCGGTGTCATTCCCTGGGTTTCTAATGTGTCAGTGTATGTGCTATGTGTTGCCTCTTTGCCAAAGCCTGGGCATACTGGGCATGCCTCCTTCTGCCTATAGGGGCAGACTCAGGTTGTCTCTCCTCCGAGTCATTCAGTGCCTGTGCTGGCCTTGGCAATGGTGGGGGGGATGTGTGGCCCTGCCCCGTGCTGTTCCTGCTGCAGCTGTTTCTGCAGGATCATATTGTTTAGCATGGCACATACAAAGAAAATTTGTGTACATGTAGCTGGAGAGTACTGCAAGGCTCCACTGGATATGTCCAGGCATCAGAACCATGACTTGAGCATCCCAAACACATGGGATTCTGGTTTGTGCGTGTGCCTCATTATGGAGTTCTTGTTCAGGTGTGTGTGCATTTCTGATGGGTGTCATCAGCCACTGCTCCAGTGCGTAACCAGCATACCCCACTAGGTGGCCATATGGGATGTCCCCACTGGCAAATCACTGGTACAGCTGCATCATATGCCAGATGTGGGAGTTGTGATAGCTTCCAGAGCTGCCAGCACACACATTCATTATAATGCCCTGGGCATCACACATGACCTGGCACTTGATGGAGGGGAAGCCCTTGTGGTTTATGTAGACCCTACCCCACTCACCTGGTGGTGCTTTGATGTGTATGTGCGTGCAGTCTATAGCACCAACTACTTCAGGGTATTCTGCTATTTGGTGGAAGAGACGGATATTGCTAGTCAATGCCTCATGAGTGTTGTGGAAATATATGTGCTCACCGGCATGTGCTGACATGGCATCCAGGAACTGGTGGAGTACCCTGGATGCTGATGCCTGTGAGATCCCCATGATATCCCCAGTTGGCCTTTGGAAAGTACCTATGGCTATTATTCTTAAGCCTACACATACCTTGGTATCCACTGGGATGGGTACCCCTCTGTTGGTTCTGTGTGTGAGGCATGGCCAGCACAACTCAACAATTTGCTGTAGGTGGTGCCTGTCCACCCTATAGCGCTCCACTATCTCCAGGTCATATAGCCCCTGGTAGGTTACCCTGGGTCTGTACACTCTTCTCCTTCTCCTCACTGTGGGTTGGTCATCAGCATTCTCATCCTCACCACCCTCAGCTTCTTCCACATATTGATTTATGAGAGTGACAGCAGCCCCTATCATTTTGTTGGTTTGGTTAGGTAAAATTTCTCCATTTGTGTACACCGGTGGTGTAAAGTTGTGGGAATAACTAGAGTGAAAGGTGTTTGCATAGTTTATAGTAGTGTGCTGGGCTGAGTTGGGCTGATTCTGATACATTTCACCTACCAGCTATGCTAGTTCTCCTTGATTACTTTCCTACTGCTGTTTTCCCTGCTCATTGCCTTCCCTTTTAAGCCCTGAGGCTCGCTGCACATACCCAGTACTCAGATGTGAATGGAGCTGCTATTTCCTGGGGGTTTTTTTTTGTTTACCATTTTGGCAGTGTAAACACTGCTAGGTAGCCTCAGACACACCCCCTTCCTTAGCTGTGCTTAGCTAAGGGCAAACACGGGACACTGTGCTCTAATAAGCTTACAGTAGACATGACACTCCCCCTCATGAGGTCATCTACCTCAAAGGCTTAGACCATGTTGTTATTGCACCTACACGGTTGGGTGCAAGCTAGCACTGAGGGGAAATCTGTGATTCAGTATCATTCCCCACAACTGCTAATGCATGGTTACAAAACTGACATTCAGCCTTCCCCCTTAGCAACCACTATTCCATGGTCTTGTTGTCTTATGCATGCCATTGACTATTATGGCAAAATGATGATTTTGGTTTAAAAGCTTATTTCCAGCTGTTTTTTCTTATTTTCAGGCCATTCCCGTTTGTGCACCACTGCCCTATGCTTAAACAGCCGAAATTAGCCAAAAATATATATATTTTTATCATTTTGAAACCATTTTTCATATCTATGGCCATATATTTGGCCATTGGCATGCCTAATCCTTATAATACATGCTTTTTATGAGCTGTCATGCCTCCATTTTGTAGTTTGCAGAAATGTATTCCGCTACTAGCTGAATACATTTCTGCAGTCTACACTATTCCTGCACGGACACCTGCTTCCTGGATTGCTAATTCACCTCATTTGCATGGTTTTCACTAGCAAATGAGGTACTTAGCATGCAGGGGCTGTGTCCATGCAGGAATAATGCAGGAGTGCTCGTGTATGTCCTGGGAGCTCATTCTTGGATCGTACGTCGGACATATTACCTGCAGCAGGTCTTGAAATATTCCTACACACCATGCAGAGCTTGCTAAATCCTGGGGTTTGTCTAGCTTAATTTGTTTTTTTTGCTTTGTTTCTGAGTTCAAGAAAGGTTTTAGTTGTGGGTGTTTTGTATTGGTGCCAGATTCTCCAAGCTTTATCCCTGTCATTAAGTAAGGCCCTTGTGGTTTTATGTAGCCGGGGACAGGGTAGCTACGAATTCTAATTGTCCTGTTTGCGGCTAAGTGGTTGAGGATATTTAGAAATGTGGTGTTGAAGTATTCAACAGTTTTGTCTAAAGGGAGTCTTTTGATGGGTGATCAATTGCAGGATTTTAAGGCTTCCAAGAAATGTTCTGTGGGGAAGTTTTTTAGGAGCGGGTTTGTAGCAGGGTTGTAGCATTACTAGACTTGAGTTTGTGTCTAAGGATAAATGTGGGGTTGTGGTCACTAAGAGAGTTGGGTAATGGATTTATTGCTTCCTGTTGGTGATTTAATGAATTGGGTGAAGTTATATAGGTTGATATCGTTGGTGGGTGTTGAAGAGTTGATCAAGATCCAGTCGATGTTAACATCACCTAGTAGTAGTAGTGTTTCTTGGGGAAGGGTGTGAGAAGCCCAGTGTAGTATTGACTCTAGAGTGGACAGATTGCCATCTGGGGGTATGTAGACCCCGAGTGGATTTATTTGTTTGTGCTGGTTTAGGAATAGTTTGGTAAATAAAGTTTCAGCATTTTTCAGGTGTGGGCATTCTTGTAGGGACTGGAGTTTTAGGTTGGCTTTGTAGAGTAGGGCAATACCGCCACATCTTTTGTGTGTTCTATCTGCCCTCAGGATGTTATATCTGGGTGGGGTTCTGGAGTTATCTTTGATATGAGGATTAAGCCATGTTTCAGTAATAAGTATAATGTTGAGGTTATAAAATGAGATAGTGTAGTGCAGTTCTCCTATTTTGTTCTTGATGCTGCAAATGTTCAGGTTGAGTATTAACAGGTCTGAGGGATTTTTTTAAGTGGGAGGCTGGAGTTTGATGTGTTAATGGAGGTTGCTGTTGGGCCTGGGTTGGGGTGAATATCACCTCCAAGTAGTAACTGGGTGGCTATATTGGTAATAGTTTTGAGATAGAGTTTTATAAGGGTGTGATACTAAGGCTTGGTTGTTTTTTGGAGTGAGGGTTGTAATGAATAGTTGAGGGGGTAGAATCTTGGGTTGGCTAAGAGTGGGTGAAGATATCATTGTAGGTTTGGGGTGGATAGTAGAGGTGAGAGGAAGGGTGGGGAATTAAGGAATAAATTCCATTTGAACATAAATTAATGTCCACTCAAGGGTTTGAACTAAACTTCAGAGCTTTCATCTGACCAGCAACTGTATTGTTCCTCTGGGGGTTATTTCTCCTAACCAAACAGTCACAAGACCTCCCTTTAGTTTTCCAGCATATATAATTGGCTTTTTGTTGAATTTTCATCCCATATTCTGTCAGCTGTTTCAGCACCTCCACTCTGTGACATCATTTTACTCATACCTCAAATCGTTCCCATATATTTCCTCGCTACCTGTGTTTTCACTCTTACTACTGTTATTCTTGACATTTTCAGTTCTTGTAATTTTTAAATTGTGTTCTACCCTCATGTTCTCCATCCCCTTACTTTTCTGTCATACTCCCTAACTACCTCTTTTTCTCATACTTAAATTCTTCATCTGTCTTTCTCTCCATAATGTCTGATGAGTATCATAGTTTCCTAGGGTCAGATGTAAGTACTATGCAATTAGTATACAGACCGCAACAAGCCTTGCCATTAACCCATACTCAAAGTTCTCCTCCTACCTCAAGAAAGTCAACAGAGGATTTACCAAAAAAAAAAGAAAGTCAACAGAGGATAAAGCATGGGAGAACTTGAGGCTGTCCATCTAATTATCTAAATTTTTACTGAAGGTGGCAAGGGTGCTTCTTTGATTGATATGTAGTGGAACTTTGTTCTAGAGTGAATATGTTAGGATATGAATGTATCAAACCAACATGTTCTCTTTATCTGTTGATAAAGGTTTAGTTCCTTTAACCTGATATTTAGGGAACTATTTGTTCTGTGAAAGAATAGCTAGAGGTCAAAAAGGGTTGTGTCTTTCATGGCTCAAAAGGCAAGGCACAGATAACCAGAGAGAAGTCTATAACAGACTGAGTATAGAGAAACAGCTGTCAGTTTGTCCTGATAACTAAGATTTTGAGGTCATTAATCTTTTTGTCATGAATCTCTGAGGTCTCTCAAGTTGAGTGATATTTTTATACAAATACATGCCAAAGTGGGCATTATATTCAATAATAAGTCTGATACGATACAAGTAAAGTGGAATCAAGACTTCTTTGGCTCCAGGGGAGATGTCTGAGCCAGATAGAAGACTTTCCAAACCACAGTGGAGGCATGATCATCAAAAGATAAGAAATTATCAAGAGTGCTTTGATCCTTTGCAACAGTGTCTGACTGGGGGTGTGTGTCACCTATACAGTATGTGAAAATGTTCTGTTTTCCAGAGAAATGTGTCAATCAAAGAAATCATATATAAAAATGTACACAGTAACAATTGTTCGGTGCTGTTTGGTAGATCAATATATGTATAATCTAAGGAAAAATAACAGAAGCAGTGCAGCATGCATGTTGTCACTATAGCTGATCTGGTGTTCCTCTGTCTTATTTTTGGTAACTCTCAATTAGCTGCCAGCTTTACCATATTTATTACTGGTGTCTGTTACTCTGATATAATTCCTATACCTTTACCTCACTGTCACTAAGCATATTTTATACTGTTTGCATTTTTCTTGTATTTATAAGATAAAATCCTTTGTTGTATGTTGATATGTTTGGCATTCATTGCATATAATGATGTTAACATTTGTCTGTGATGATTGTAACAATATGCATACTGCAGTATTTTTATTACTTTTCCTTAGATTGTACATCATTACATTTTGTTTTCTATTGGATATTTAAATGAAGAAATGAAAGCTGTGTCTATTGAGTCCCCCAGAAATTGAATTTTCCCCATCATCTCACCCTAATGTAGCTCTAACTGCCCACCTCTTATGTCATTTTGACCATATAATTCCTTCCTGCTTCTCTTTCATTGCTATTTGTAAGCATAAAATTATCATTTTGTGAAGTCACTCACCCTTAAGCTATTTGAATTTATTTGCCCTCCCATGGTATTCCATATAACCAGAATACTGAGTGCCCACCCTCCCCTGCCCATCCAATACATCTTGCTCTTTTAAAATTTGTATCTCTCCCGTTAGTCTGCTAAAGCTCTAGTTACCCCCTCTTTAATATCTTCCCAACTACTTAGGACACACTGCAACTCATGGGATATTAACCGATTTTTTCCATCTTACCTTTAAAATCTGCAACATCTGGTCCAAGGCTACTAATCATTGGAGAGCCCACATTCATCTTCTCATCTTGGGATTAATACTTATGTTTTGCTCCTGGTGAAACAAGAAGCAATGAGATATTGAATCCCATCAATGGGAAGTTGTGATGAGACCAGCATTAGTAGTATAACTCTCAACCAATCAGGGACAAATCTCAACCTAATCAGGAGAGAATACAGAAATAATCTAGGACAATCATGAACACTTTTAAAATATTAGTTCTGTTAACCTGAAACATTGACAGAACAACAGAATGTGAATTAATATACAGTTTCTGAAGTAAAAGAAGTCTATAACTCCAATTATTGTTCTTATTTATTAAATATAATTCACCACATATTCCCCAAAACTCATCAATTTCAGGATGGATTAAGAGAGACAGAGCTAAAATCTGAGTTAAAATCAGGGACATTCCTGAAAATCCTGACAGTTGAAAAATATGATTAGTAGCAGCCAATTAGGGAATCGACATTATTCATCACTCTTGGAAACTGTTGATCAACAGAAATCCTGATAACTACTTCATAGAAAGCCAGCTTTGAATTTATGCTGCTGTTTTGCCTTTGGTTAGAAAAAGAGCATTGGGCCATTGATTCTTGAGTGTCTCTGACTGGGAAGTGAGTGTCAGTGTGGGACAGTCCTGATTGATCTAGTTGATATTCAAGGAAAAAGGATATGACATGCCTATAGACCCCTATACCATGTGAGACTGCTGATCTTCAAAGAGCCTGTGGCCTACTTCTCATACTGGGATTAGTGCTTCTGTTTTGCTTCTAGTGATAGAAGAAGAAAAGAGACACTGTATCCCAGTAGTTTGAAGCCATTGTGAGACCATCACTAGTAGTCTCCAGTTAGGTGAATCCCCACTATTCATCATCTTGACAAAGACAATTCTTTCATTTCAATAAGTACTGCTTAAGCTAACTTCAGAGTATCACCCTAAATACTTCATTGATAAATCATCAGGGTCTACTGCAGTAGTTTCCTTCAATTACTTGGCAGTGTCCTGTACAGGCACAGGCACCTTGAGTTAATATTTTTTCAGGGCAGTTAGTTTGTACACTTTCAACTGCTCCCAGAGATGGGAACCAGATATTCCTGACTTTATATTCTAACAGCAAACATTTAATTAATAAAAAGGGCCTGTTGCCATGGATATGAACTTTCCCACTATCTTTTTTGCCAGTTTGGTGGATATGGTCATCCTGAGACAATGTAGATAATGCATCATGTTGGCTAACAACCAGATAATTCTTAACCAAACTTGTAAAATACAAGAGAGGCAAAATCCTCACATAAAAGCACTCCTAATGTCAATCAGGTTGTCAGCAGTGCACACACTGCACCCAGCACACACAGTTCAAAGCAGACACATAGACCCACATATTCTGAGGCACTTAAATGTAACCTTCCTAAACCCCAAAGACCTTCTAGACAAAATACACATAACAAATACCCTCAGCAGCCCTGAATGCACTCTTTCAAAACAACAACCATGTTAACACATACATGGAGCCTCTATTTCTAAACCCAAAAGGCAAGCCTCCACACAAACCAACATTCTGGTCATTGGAGATTCCACTGTGAGACACACTAATGTACCTCCGAACAGGCTGAATATGGAGACAGTCTTGGTCATTTGCTTATGAGGGGCCAGAATCTGCCAGATTATGCATGGACTCAGGTCACTAGACCACAAGTAACAGTATGACTCAGTCATAGTCCATGGACTATGAACTCCATATTTTATATGAAGATAGCCATGATGCAGCTCTCAGAATATGTGCCTCAGGATAGTTTGAGCCTAGCCCTGAGCAGCATTCTACCTTCTCCAAGGATGATGCCAAAATAGCAACAGAAGAGGGCCTACATGCTTCCCCGGGCCTCCACTGAAAAAGGACATTTCTATCCCAGTTGGACTTTCTCTGAACAAAGAGAAATAAATAAATATTGTTACTAGGGTTGGGAGGGTGGCCTAATGGTTAAGGTGTTTGCCTTACAAACACAAGGTGCAGGGTTGGAGTCTCACAATGGATAATTGGCTAGGCTTAAAATGTCTCGCAAGGGCAGTTAGCCTAGTACTAATCTATGAACCTATAAGATGACTGGCATTAATAATTAGCTAATTTTCTGGTGTCATTATAAGGGGCTGTGATATCTGACATCATGGAAGAAGATGGTCAACAGAACAAGCTGCTTTGCCAGGGATGGCCTGCACCCCTCCCCTCTAAGCTTTGGAATATTAGCTAAAACATTGCCCTGCCAATATTACCTTTTTCTAGGCAATGTCAACTTGACAATTGTTCTGACATAGCAAATCAAAATCAAGAAAATCTAAAGGTATTACTGCTCAATGCTAGGAGTCTAAACAAGAAACTCCACTCCCTACAAACTCTCCTCACCCTAGAGAATGCTGACATCTGTCCAGCAACTGAGACATGTCTTAAAGCCATAAAGAGCACCCCTGCAGTGCAAGACTATAATGTTTTTCACAGATTTAGACCAGCTACTATATGGAAAAAGATGACTAAAGGTGGAAGTGTTTCAATTTACATCAAAAACAAATATACCTCTAGTCTGGTCAAACAGGATGATGCATTTGAGATTCTCTGCATTCAGATCACTGTAGACAAATTTCATTCCACTTCCATGCAAGCTATGGGTCACCCTCTATGACCCAGAAAACCCATAACACATTTTTAACTTTATTGGAGATATTCACCATCCAACACAATACCATAATCATGGGTGACTTTACCTCATTATCAATTGAAATCATATCACCAAATTTTTGTTCCTAAAATATGGAATAAACTGCCAACCCGCATAACCTCCAACTGTTCTATACTAAAATTTAAAACCACACTTAACTGACTCCTGACTTTATTTTTGCAACTGTCCTGGGCAGGCCTTATCCCAGTTCTCTTTAAGTGACCTCAAATTGTTCATAAACTAGTCCCTCTCTGATTTGAATTGTATATAATATGTATGATGTAAATGTTTACTTCTGGAGAATTCTTATTCTTCATTATGTAAGTGTTTCTTGTGAATATTTTCCATTATTTCTCACATATTTATCAACTTTTGTTAAGTTTGTAATTCTAATACTGAGCTTTTCTCCCCAGGTCTCCTGTGAAAAAGGACCTGTGTCCAGTCGGACTTTCCCAGTTAACAAATGTGAAATAAAATAAATAAATAAATGTGCAGGCACAAAGATTCCTGGACTTTGTAAAGACAAACTCCTTGGACCAGATTGTCAATATACTGATTAGTGTAGCAAGCATAATGGATTTGGTTCTTCCTAATATGGGAGAGTGCTGCACACCTCCTAGTGTAATGTCCTCCCAGGTAAAGTCAGACTACAAGACAGACCTCTTTGAAGTAAAAATAAAACCCACAGACCCAACCCTGGAAGTTTCAGGAGTTTCTCCAAGGTTAACCTTCTACTATTAGTGATACCTGGCAAAATTTCAAACCCCCTTAATCCGGAAAACTGCTGCCTATATGGAACTGTTCATAATAACCCTATACAAGCATGTTGATATCTTCATAGAGGCAGCTGTACCCACTAGGAATAAGTACAAATCTCAAAAAACAAGCCACCCTGGTGAAATCACATCAGACTCGTGTATAACTGAAGGAAGAAAATAATGGCCAAAATTAGGAGGTGTGGTGTTCATCCAGATAAAAGCATCTCATTGGACTAAACAAACAACTCAGAGGGCAAGTAGAGAGCACCAAAACCAAAATTTGAAATAACTGTGGCCTCACAGACCAACGACAACCACAAGGAATTATTTAACTATGTCCACAGTCTCAAATTTAATACACAATTGTGTGCAGAGCTCATTGTTAATGGAGCCAACTACAGTAAGCCATATGACATTGCAAACCCACTGGCAGACAAATTCAGCTCTAACTTTACCCCACAGCAAATACCATCAAATATCCCAACTATCAGTAGGGAACACATTCTCAATGGTCACTGTAAGACCAAGAACACTGCCATCAGTGACCCCTGACAATATCCCATACTGCCTTCTAAATAGCATGAAATATGACCTATCAGACCCTCTGGAATAACTATTTAACTGTAGTCTCCAAGCAGGCTTGATGCCTTATTAATGGAGAATGGCAACAATTATCCCTCTGCATAAAGGCAGGCTATCTTCAGACTTTGGAAACTACAGACCCATTAAAGCCCACTAGCCTCATATGCAAAGCCATAGGAAAATTGGTCCTGGAAATGATCAATAATGACATTAAGAAATCTCCAGGCACTGGACCTAACACCATTTTTGGTTTTGTCAAGGGCAGGTCATGCCTATTCAACCTGCTGGTGGACTTCTTTGAGAAGGTCACCAGAGCAATGGGCAAGGACAAAATGTTTTATATGGCCTACCTTGACTTGGCTAAGGCATTTGACATGATACCCCACTCAGGCATTGTTGACAGACTCAAAAGGTTAGGTATAAACCCTTTTGTCATGAAATGGATAGCCAGCTGGCTCACAGACAGGACTCAGGAAGTTAGAATTGGGTGCTCCACCTCTACAAAGAGGCCTTCCATTAGTGGAGTCCCTCAGGGATTAGTCCTGAGACAGCTCCTGTTTGGTATCTACTTCTCTGAAGTCAAGGCCAATGTCAGGGGTGTCTGTCTGACCAAATTTGCAGACAATTGCAAATTAGGAGCTGTGATATAATTCCGCACATACACTAATATTCTCTAAGAAGACTGACACAAACACATAACTGTCGGACCCATGGACTAAAAATAAATGGCAAGAAGTACATAATAATAATAATAATATCCATTAGGAAGTTGGTAGTGAGAAAAGCATTCTATGTTACACAACACATAAACAAAAGGATGGCATCTAGGCCCAAGTAGGTCACTGTTCCACTGTATTTGTCAAGCATCAGACCTGTCATTGAGTACAATGCCTCTTTGGTATGTACCTAACCAGACACTTCCAAAAACTGGAATGTCCAGAAGGGTAACTCATTAAAAGAACAGAAGGCATAAATAACATGCCTTATGCATACTGCCTCAAAGTCCAATCATGTATTCTGTCTCCTACAGGCTGTTGAGAGGAAGTCTATGCCTGGCATACAGGGTATCTTTGAATACCCCTTTGATGGACCTCCTGCATATCTGTAAACCAAACAGCATCAGAATTATTCATTCTAAAGACTTAAACATCGCTGTGATATAAATAGGACCTGTTGGACAGACATGCGTGTACCCCAGAGATTTACCTCTTCCCTAGAACAAGCTCCCCATCCATGTGAAGCAGAGTTCCTCCCTACTCTAGCTCAAGTGTAACTTGGACAACTGGATGTGGAACAAGAAATTCACCCCTGTGTTGTCAGCTTTGTTTATAATGGACACAGACAGCGTATAAATGCTTAATCTCCCAGGTCCCTGCTTGTAACTATTTCAACTGCCAAGCCCCTGCTTACACTACCAGAGGTATCAGAACATGTGAGCAATTTGGGATGCATGGCAAAGCTTAAAAATGTCCCAGTGGTTCCTAGCCTATAATGCACCTATGAACCTATATTGATGTGCCAAAGATCACAGTACATTTGTCACTGTCTATATACTGTATGTATGTATGATTTTTCCTCTGTTGTTCACTTTCAGTTGACACTTGTCTGTTTTTTTCATTGCCACATTTCTCTGCATATTCCTAAGGATATACTAACATCTGTATTTGTGGAAATTATAATTGCATTAAAGATGTTTTTATTAGCACACTTTGTATGTTTTGATCTCTTCTCCTCAGGCCACCACTGTAAATGGGGTTAATCCAGATGGACTTTGCAGTTAACAGAAAGAAAGAAAGAAAGAAAAAGAAAGAAAGAAAGAAAGAAAGAAAGAAAGAAAGAAAGAAAGGTGAATCAGTTAGAAAAATAATGTGCATTATTTAAAATGCCTGTAATGGGAAAACCCTAAAAATAAGACAATATAAAAGCATAACACATACAGTGTTGTAGAAAGCACTGATGATGCAGAATGTAATATGATTTCTGCTATGGGAATAAATAATAAAATCTGATTCTAATTGTTGAACAGCTCATGAACACCCACAAAATAACTCAAAGCTTTCTTAACTGGAGTGTAATATAAGTTCACAGAGCAGTTATAAAAAATTGTTTAAACGTGAAATTAGAAAAACTACAAAGATATTGGTAAAAACCTGTTCATGATAAGAGCATTGTGCCAAAATTCATGATTCGTGATGAATGCTAAATTTAAATATGGCATAAATACAAGTAATATAAGGACTGGCAGCATGGTCAGGCAACGACTTCACAATTAACACAATGTGAAATTTGTTCACCTAATAAAAATGTATCAAGTGACAAGATTTAAATGTTGTAGCAGTTGTTATAATGATAGAGGAATGTAATTCAAGGAGATGCAAGCACAGTAAATGACACGATTATAAAAGGTGTTTTTTACGAAAGGGTAAGACCCACATTCTAAAGATGAGATGAGTACTCTTATGTCTTTATGTCTTAAACCTAAGGCTGGGTGTGAAATGGATCGAGTTTTGCGGACAAGAATTCTGCGTGCAGTGGGCACAACTGCATAGGCAATGCCCATTATGGCATTGGTAAAAAAAGCAGATGTATGAGTAAGACTCTACAGAGATTATAATGAAGCAATAAATGGGGTTTTACACAGAGTCACCTGTGTCCTAAGCCAGTACTGGATCAAACACCCTGTAACAAGTGAGAAACCAAAATTTGTGGGTCTCGCATATCTGAAAGAATATTTAAAAAAAATGAATTTTGAAACTTGTAGTTACACCAATAAAGAATTTTTGCAGTGGGGTAGAGCACCATCTAATATGGGTGTCTATCTCCCCACCTTCCATCACTGTACCTCACAGTAGGAGGGCATAGTCTGAGGTTCCACAGCCTTGTACTTTCATACAATTTCCCACATTTGGTATTTGTACTTCCACAATTCTGACAATCATTCTTCATGTTTAGTCTGCTATGTTTCAATATACACTCACTGGGGTGAAATAATTTCTGCCCTTTAAGGCTAAAAGCAAGTTAACAGAACAGACCTATGGTAAGTTTTCTTACAGTCTTGAAATGAAACACTGTTCCAGTCATTGACTATTGATATACTTGAAGGTGCTTGCTAACGAAACTGATTCAGCACCAGCATTTTCTCAGAAAACTGATATTTTGGAAATTATAAGTTCTTCTACTGCCTCTGTATAGAAGGAATAATGTGATATTTAGTGCAAAATGATATAGAAGCTTAGTGAAATATAATAAACATACTGAAATATGATCTGAGTCACACCTTGAAGGGGTATGTTGGAATAACAATGCATACTTGGTTAGCAAATAAATACGTAAATGTAGGCTTTCAGGAAATGCAAATAAATATGTATGTTTTTATGATACAATTTAATGATAAAAGTGACTTTTGTGCTGTATGTTCTGTCATAAGACTGGTATGAACATCAACAGAGAAAAAAAGTCAGTTTGCCAGTGTGTTACGGTTCAAATAGTATAATAGCCTGGTTATCACCCTGGCTCAATAAATGACTGTCACTGGTTCCTGGCAGATTTAGCAACAGCACTGTGGCTGTTTACACAACCAACCAAGTAGAACACAGAATATTTTTACACAAAAGGTTTTAAATTAAGGATGTGGAGAGTGAACAAAACAATTATTTCATAAAATAGTGACTCACTCTGTCCCTGAGAAACCAGTGAAACTTTGGATATTGTGTTCCCTGAGCGTAGAGGGCATATCTTTGCCACTTTATTTTCTGCAGTGTTGGTTTAATTGCTGCTTTCTGACTATTTTCCTAGTCGTGTAACAACTTAAAATTGAAATGGTATATTCTATATCTGCCTTCTACACTGCCTGAGTATCAGTCACTTTCTGTTGCTCATGAAAGTGCAGAATGTTCCTAAAAGGGGCACAGAGTTCACTTTAGATGAACATTAGGCAAACTGATGAGGGTCAACTATTCTTTAAATGTAGCCCATGTGAAACCTTTTGAACTTTTAGCACAATAAATCTGGACAAAGCCAAAAATTATGGAGACAAAGGCCCAATATCAGGGACAGATTTTAAATAGTGCTTTTATAAACACAGAACATTGCTAGAGTGAGTTTTGCATTGGCATGCATTTTTTGAAGGAGATTAAGACTGAAACTCAAATGTCTAACATTATTTATTGACTTTAGTCCTCAATAACATGCCAGAAAATCACAAATTTTATGCAAAACAGACCAAAAATATGAGGCAAAAAACTAGACATTCTGCAAAAATCTGGATCGTTGAGAGGTATGGCTCCTGTCATCAGCTGCAGACCCACTGTTTGGTACTGGGGACAAAACAAACATCACAAGGGGCATCAGCTGAGGAGCAATTCCTTGAGTCCTTTTTTTCACTCCCCCCCTTAAGAATAAGCTAGCCTGAGGTACTTCAACATCAGAGTTAATTTTATTTTTGGGAGGGTGTGTGGGTTTCCCACCAGCAAGAAGATCCTAGGGGATCCCCTACTCGGAAAGGTTTTGACAAATGAATGATTTGGTGAGTTACTGTTTTGTTATTTTTACCCTTGGCATTATAGGGCACTCACAGCACCATTTTATTTTCTTGATAGGTGTGCACATGTTATACTTCACATGAAAATAGCTCTTCAGTATAAAATGGAGAAAGATGATTCAAACATAGTCACAAAAGCAGGAATGAAAACCATAACCATCTAGTGCATGGATTTCCCATACATCAAGCAGAATAACTCTTATTTAAATCTGCTTTGACAAAAAAGAGGATTTTATGTTGGCAAACATATATATGGGGTTGGTATAATGGTTAATGTTTGCCTCACAGTCACAAGGTACAGGGTTTGATTCTCACATTTCAGAAAGAAATTGGTTAAGCTTAAAATGGCTCACAATGGCAGTTAGCCTAGTAGTTACCTATGAACCTATTTTATATATATATATATATATATATATATATATATATATATATATATATATATATATACACACATGTGTGTATATAGATGGTCAGATATAAATGGTTACCTATGCTATTCTCGAAAACCGACAATGTTGGACGAGAATAGCGAAAGTGCAGAATGTCGAATGGGTAAACGGAAATCTCCGTAAGGAGAGATGTCCATTTACTTCAATGTAGTGCGGTCTCGGAGTTGGTATATTTAAGTAGCAGGGGGTGTGGGGGGACCCACCCTTTAGATTTTCTTTTTTTTTTTATTTATTTTGTCTGAACATTCGAAATTTTAATGGTTCGATCATTAAAGGTCGACCTTTAGTGATTCGAACCATTAAACTTTTCTTACCTGGCTGAATGCAACCTCATGAAAAGAATCAGATCCAAATGCTAATCACAGACATTAAATGAACTCCTAAGAATGTTTGAAATTGGCATAATAATGAGTGGTTGCACATTTTGAGCTGCAGTTATAAATAAATCAAGAGTTGTACACTGACTGTGACAGACTGAAGAAGATGGAAGTGCTTTCATGCATTTTTATTTACTCACCGTGTCACATAAGTAAACTGAATAAAACACAAAAGTAGGCACAAATAGAATTTGTTGAGTGCATTACTTCAACCTTGCAAATAGCACTCTCGCATGGCAGCGCCTTCCTATGGGATATGGTAGTCCATTCCAGTAAAGGGTCTCTGTGACTATTAACAAAACATCAGAATGGAATGATACATTTTGCTGTTACATAACACAAGCTTGGTGAACAGCTGCTTTTTCCCCTTAAAGTTACTGTAATGTTTATCATTATGTCTAGTTTGTGACTATGGTCATCAGAGTATTTGTGTGTGTGTGTGTGTGTGTGTGTGTGTGTGTGTGTGTGTGTGTGTGTGTGTGTGTGTGTGTGTTTATTCAGAATTTCATCATTTTCTAAGCAGAAAGGTATAAATCACACCACAACGTCACATGCCTAACAAATTCAAATAGGCTAGACGATTGTTGTGAACAGAGAGCATTTAAGTGCAGTGAAAGGAAAAAGTGAGATGTAAAATAAACTAGAAGCTGTTTCTTGCGATGTATTATATCTACATTCAGTATGCACTATTGGACTGAAACAGCAGACACGTTTGGTGATGTTAAGTCACAACCTCTGAACCTAACTACCATTATTAAGCCCAGAGTTCTAAGTGTGCAGTGAATAAGAGCGTGAAACAGATGACCCCTCACTACCAGATACTGGTCATCAGTTAAATGCTGCGGTAGCGAAGGGCACTTTTAAATTAAAGAAATGGGTAGATATGGATAGATATGGATAGATAGAGTAGTACATACTTGGAATATGTCAAGTTTGGGTTGAAATGTTACAAGATGAAATTGACCAGATCAGAGATTTTAGGACCATCTGAAGCCAGAATTAGATAGTTTACTTAATTATCTACTCAGATGCATTCTTATACACTAGTATTAGCACTACTTCTTTAAACCAGCAAAAGTAATGCACTATATGATTTAGTACTCCTGCTTGCTAATAGGTGAAGACCATAAAACAATACACCTGACTGCAGCGACGTCCGGATAGCAGCTGTCCGATATGTGCTACTTAGTGTGAACAGAAGAATCCTGACTCAGAATGTGTAACAGTTTGTTATGAATAATAGAGTGCAGTGCCTCAGTATTTATCTGTGCCATACACAAACAGGAAAAATATTCTGCTAAAATTCAGTGTGTGTGTGTGTGTGTGTGTGTGTGTGTGTGTGTGTGTGCGTGTGTGTGGATGTGCGTGTGTGTGTGTGTGTGTGTGTGTGTGTGTGTGTGTGTGTGTGTGTGTGTGTGTGTGTGTGCGTGTGTGTGAGTGTGTGTGTGTGTGTGTGTGTGTGTGTGTGTGTGTGTGTGTGTGTGTGTGTGTGTGTGTGTGTGTGTGTGTGTGTGTGTGTGTGTGTGTGTGTGTGTGTGTGTCTGTGCAACTTTATTGTACAAATGGATACAAGAGTCAGGATACAATAGTGCCACTGCCAAATAATTAATGGAAATGAAGATCACTGCTCTAGTGCCTGACTCTTGATGTGCTAATTAGGGTCACAGGGTCTGTGACATTGCAGATATATTTTCCACAAAAGGTCCTGGACCTTTGACAACTTTGTTATCCCCTTATTAGATGGAGACTGGACTGTTCTTGTGATGTAATTATCTTTTGCTACAATTTATATTACTTTATCTAGATACAAAAATCCTGCTAAGATATAAAATCTCATTCTCAATTATATCCCATCTATAACTCTCTGTGAGGAACACTGTAAAGTTTAATGATTTCTTTGTTAACTGGGGAGTAAGTGGTTACTGGTGTAAATTATCACTTTTAAAACTGAGGTCTCATCTACCTGAGTTGGTTGTAGCTTAGGTAACTGTTAAAGATTCTATGACGCTTAATGATAAAAGGGCTATTTTTTTTTTAAATTCTGAAATAAACATACTGCATCAAATAAGGTGCAGACTAGTCTTATTCAAGATTAAATCAAATGGTAAGGGTCACAAAAACATTCAAATGAATGCAAAAATCATTAAACTTAAATATGCTATGGAGTTTTTCGGCAGGAGTGTCCCATGCACAAAGCCACGGTCCTAATACAAAGCATTGAAAACTACCTGTTTTGAAAACTGGAATATGAATGATTTATTTCAAAAATCCTATATACCGCTTAATTTTATTGCAGTACAAAAATATGTTGCCATGTCTCTGGCTGTTTGCAACAGCCTTCTATTAATCACATTTGTTCTTCTTCAGCTTTTTATTTCATGTGTGCTTTTGCAGGCAAACTCTGATATTCATAGTGTTCATAGGTTGTTACTAGGCTAATCACCATTAGGGCCCTTACAAGAATATCCACTCATCCCAAACCATTTGGGTTCCAAATATTACGGGTGTCTATAATGGGAGGCATGTTAGTAGAGGGTTAACTAAGGATTTGTAGGAGGCTGTTAGTTAGGATAATACTTTTCAAATTGATGGCCTCTGTCCATAGGGAATATAAGGAACAGACCGGTGGTACATTTACACTTTCCCATCTAGTCATTAATGTTTCATTTGAATAGGGTCAGTGATGAACTCTGATTTACATGAATGGGGAGCCGATTCCATAGTGTTGGGATTCTTTGGGACACATATCTGACTCTCCAGCACATTCTGTTTATTTCACAAGTGTGCAACAGATCCATCAGGACTGGGTCTGAAGAAACCCTGTAAGCCACGCAAAGATCCCCCTCTCAGCAGTCTGTAGGAGACTGAATACAGAGACTGAACCTTTGGACAATCAGTGTAGGACAGGATATTCATGCCTCGAATTCTGCTGGTGAGAAACTTTTGTGGCTGTTCCAAATGTTACCAGTTACATGTTAAAGGGGGCATTGTATTCAATCTGATAAGGACCAAGTAGAGTTCATATATACTATAACTTCCCTGGACTGGGATGCCATACCCTTACTATAAGCTGGGGGGCATAGAATGGTTACTGTTACTATCTTAGCTACCTTATGGTCAAAGGCCAGATTGCTGTCTACATATGTTCCCAGGTCCCTTACTACTGAGTTAGCTCTTAGGTGGTGTTTTATCAATGGAGTAATGAACTTGGGTTGACAGTTTCCCAAAGGGCATCATAATGTATTTTTTAACATTGGGTTTTAGAGTATGGCTTTAGCACCAGTCAATTGACTGTTTTTAATCCCTCTTGTAAGATGTTGATGTTTTGAGGGGAATCTATAATAGCTTCCAAATTACAATCATCTGTGAACTTGGTGAGCCAGATGCCTTGACTTCCAAGAAGTAGATGTCAAACAGGAGCAGGCCCAGCATGGAGCCCTGGGGTACTCTGCTGATGATTGGTCTTTTGGTAGAGATGGTCTCACTGATCCTGACTTGTTGGATCCTGTCTATGAACCATCTGGCAATCCAGTGAGTTATGTAAGGGACTTATGCCCCATTCAGAGAGCTATTCAACAATGGCTGAGTGGGGTATTGTATAGAATGCCTTGGCTAGGACAAGCTATGCAAGTATGCACTGTTTTACCCTCATCCATTGTCTTGTTAACACTCTCAGGAAAATCTACCAGGTTGAGTAGGCATGGCCTTCTTTTAACAGAGCCATATTTTGATGGTTCCAGTGTCTGTAGGCTACCATGCCCCTGTTTATCATTTCCATGATAATCTGTTCCATGGCTTTGCATATTAGGTCTGTCAGACTGATAAGTCTGCAATTCTCCTGAATCAGTTGATGGTCCTCCCTTGTTGAGGGGAATGACAGTTGTGGTCCTCCATTCACTTGGACTGTAGCCTGTTCCAAGGCTGCATTTGAAGACTGCTTCAAATGGTTTTGATAGGTTGTGTTTTAGACTGTTCAGGAGGCAACCTGGGATGTGGTCAGGACACATGGAGGGGTTGTTGTTGGCTTTAGTGAGTGCTGCCAGCACCTGGACCCTGCTAATAGTTGGGGGGTAGTATATTTGAGGGGATTTCATCTGGTGGAGCTGGGAGGGGGAGTGAGGGGTGAAGTTAAAGTTGAATTTATCAGCCAGTATATTTGCTATGTCACCCTAATCAGTGAAGGTGGTGCTGTTTATCACCAGTTCAGCACACTGCAGTCCACTGTCTTTAAGGTTCTGGACATAGCTAAAGAAGATCTTGTGACTGTCTTTTACCTGTGAGGCTATACTTTCTTGTTTAGCTGTATGAGAGAGCACTTGTCTTTAAGGGAGTTGTTCTTTCTGATTTTAGCTATGATTTATTTTTCTTTTATTGTATACCCTGTTTAGGTGAGGATTCCACTAGAGGGGTTTCTTTTTAGTATTTGTTTTGGGTTTACTTCTGGTTGGTACAGTAGCCTTTATGCAGCCATTCACGTTTGTATGGTGATATTGTGAATAATTCTGCATAGGTAGCTGTGGTCTCTGTGTGAAGGGAGCCTTGAATTTTGGTTTAGCTGGATATTCTGGGTTGATTTTTACTTCAAAGGAGACAGCTTTTTGAT
Organism: Protopterus annectens; assembly: GCF_019279795.1. Taxonomy (NCBI): domain Eukaryota; kingdom Metazoa; phylum Chordata; order Ceratodontiformes; family Protopteridae; genus Protopterus; species Protopterus annectens. The sequence goes on from NC_056739.1 coordinate 1,748,809,331, forward strand.
CCAGACTCAACAGACATGGTGGGGGGGGGGGGGTTTCAACTCTCTGTCATGAGTTCCAGATCCAGTGTGTTTGATACTCTGGTTAAAATGTGCATTATCTGTTACAGGATGTTTTAAAGTTCAGGAAGTATTGTGCCTGTGAGTTTGAGGCAGTGTAAGTTTCCCAGTCCATGGAGGGATAGCTAAAGTCACCCATGAATAAGGTGTTTGGTTGGATGGTGAGCACCTCTAGTAGGTTTAGGTAAGAGTTGTGAGACTCTAGGGGCATAGATGGTCCTAAATTCCCTAAGCAATTTCAGTCTCTGGAGCTAGTGTTAGTGGCAAAGAGGGATAAAGCCCTGACTACATCCCAGGTAAATGAGTTTGACTAGTGGTTCTAGTGGCTGAGCGTACTGGGAAGGAGGATGAATAGGCCCATTTTAATGGACTGAGAGAGGCATGGACACAGTGATGTAGACAGGCAGCTGGGAAATCAACAATAGGCAAATTATACCATCATGATGTGTCAGCCTTCAAAGCAAGACTATTGAAATGTGTAGTTTCAAAGGGAGGGCATTGTGAGCCACTGTGGTAAAATGGTTCACTCATCCCTCTTACCTCAAGAGCAGGGTTTAGGTCATTCAAAGAACAAAGAAAAATAATAAATACTCTTATTATCAGGATGCTGGTGAGAGTACAAAGCACACCTGTGGCTGCATGAATGATGGTCTCCATCTCTGGATAGCTCTCACCTCTCTTCTGGGTTGAATTTCTGGAGCAAAAGAGCAAATGGGCACTATCCAATCAAAGTGAGGCTTTATGATTGGAAGGCACAGGGGCAAATACTGACAGTGAAAAATTAGTATTTAACAGTGACAAATTCCTAGAGCATAATAATTTTTACTTCTGTTTCAGTCTTTTCCAACAATACTTGGTAAAGGGCATTTCACCAATCTGCAAATAGGCACGTCTATACCACTGCCCATATTATTTTCTGACAGGGATCTGTCCTGTGACTGTCAATGTCAGCAGGCCTCTGGATCAGCAGAAAAACTGTTGTATATAATAGCCAGTTTCTAGGTGATCTGTCATATTCAGCAGTCTCTTTCCTGAGTACCATCATTTTCATCTTTCTAGATATTTTGCTAAGAAAAATAGAATTCAGAAGTTGATTTGACTTGTCCATGACTAATTTCGATACATAATATCTCTTAACAGAAAAGTAAAAAAAAAAAAAATGGATTAACCATATTGACTCCTCCTTCTGCTTTTGTATATAAAATACCTCTCATTATGGGGTTTAATCTAAATTTTCCAAGTTTTATGGTAGCATGTATACTCTCATAATATGTTCCCCAAATTCAGCAGAACAGATTTTTAGGATTTTTTCTTTATAGTAAGACAGTACCATCTTTTCTTGGAGAGAAGTACATGGTGTCATTAGTTCTTTTGCTTCCTCCCTTCCAGCATATTCCTAATGTAATAGCTTAAAAGAGATCATGCTAACCAGTATGACACTTACCTTTCCCTCTTGGCCAAATTCCGTTGCCTTGTCTTGACAGCTAAGCCTAACAACGCTGGTACCATTTAACTTGTTTGAAAAAAAACTGCAGTGTTCTCACTTTAGACCATGATGACAGCATATCTTCATAAGTACAAGTAGAGTCTCCAGTTATATCTAGAGGTACCTCTTCAAAGAGCTCTCTATTCTAAATAGTGGCGTACCCAGAGAGCAGTCTTGTTTTATATCCCTGTCCAATTGTACGGCCTTCCTAAACCATCCATTTGCTGTTTGTTGCAACACCGATTTCTCATAGACCTCACAAAAAGTAAGTGATGTGCAAATGGTCCATCCCATCTATTTACAGACATTGTAACAAACTATCATTGCATGGCTACTTCTCTCAGAACAAACTTGAAAGACCATTTATGCAGAGAATATGTTTGTCACTGCCCTCCCATCTCACCATTTACTTTTACACCCATCCATCACTGTGCAACTCTTTCTTTCTCCTTTTTTTTCACACTCCCCTTATCCACTTTTTCCAGTATGACTGACTAATCTCCATGGAGGTTTCTCTTTTAGTATACTACAAGCTAATCCTTCTAACTATTTCTCTTTCGATAAATACTTTTCATTCCAAATAGACTGCTTTCAACTCTCACCACGTGTGTATAAATAATATTTATACCCATCATCTACCACATTTGTATAAGTTACTGCAAATCAGCCATAGAAACTGAATTAATATTATGTGAAAAAGTTCCAGAGTCCATATTACAGTTTCATGTTCATAGGTTCATAGGTTCATACTAGGCTATCTGCCCTAGGGCATTTATAAGCCTAGCCAGAGTGTGTTTGGCTTTCGCCACCCATTTTAAATTAATTTTGCTATGCCCTTTTTCGAGGTTAGTATACTGTGCCTCTGTCTAACAGTGACACAGAAGTGATACCCGAGGTAAACCTACGATCTCCCATCAACTCATCAAGATTCCTCTTGAAGAGAGTCAATGAGGGACTCTGCCTAACCTGGACTGGGATTTTATTCCAGAGTGAAGGGAGCCTTTGGGTTATGAATCTGTCCCTCCAGCATGTCCTATTTATTTCAGTGCTGAGGTTCAAGTCTCTCGAGTGCGTAGCTCGATGGGATTTGGATTTTCTGAGGTGCAGCATGTCCATTAATTCCGGGTTGGACATGGCTTTATACGTCAGGCAGAGATCGCCTCTGAGCAGGTGGTATACCACTGATTATAGCTGGAGTTTCTTTAACCGGGCATCATATGGCATCTGTTTGAGCCCTTTGATCCTCTTGGTGAGGTACTTTTGGGGTCTTTCCAGTTGCTGCAGGTGTCTGGTAAGGTACATCCCAAAAGGGGCATTGTACTTAATTATGATGCTGATGAGGGATGAGTAAAGAGGCACGATGACCTCCCCTGATCTAGATGTGAATCCCTTCATGATTAGGTGGGCTATATAAAATGTTTTTCTAACCACTTTGGCCACGTGGTTGTCAAATGAGAGATTGCTATCAACTTGGGTCTCCAGGTCCCTAATTACTTCTTCTGTACTTAATGGATTACCAACTATGTGCTAATTTGTGGGCACTTTGTTTTTGCCAAAGGGGATGACTATACACTTTTTGGCGTTTAGCTTGAGGCCATGGCTCTGGCGCCAGTTGTCTGTTTCTATGAGGCCCTTTTGGAGGATGCTTGTATCGGCTGGAGAGTCGATTATGGCACCCAGTTTGCAGTCATCTGCGAACTTGGTCAGCCACAGTCCTTCCATGTTGGCCTGTACCTCCGAGAAATATATACCGAACAAGAGAGGTCCCAGAACTTGTGGGACACCACTTGTAACTGGTTTGGAGTCTGACATGGCTCCAGCAATTCTAACCATGTGGGTTCTGTCCTTGAGCCAGTTTGCAACCCATCTAGTGACATAGGGGTTTATATTTAAGCTGGTGAGCTTATCTATAATGCCCGAGTGGGGTATTGTATCGAAGGCTTTTGCGAGGTCCAGGTAGGCTGTGTGGACCACCTTCCCCTTGTCAATGGCCTTGGTGACTGTTTCAAAAAAATCAACCAGGTTTAAGAGGCAGGATCTTCCCTTAACAAAGCCGAAATGGGTAGGATCCAGTGTCTGTAGGTCCCCAATATCTTTATTTATGAGGTCCATGATGATCCTTTCCATAGCTTTGCAGACCAAGCTAGTCAGGCTTATGGGGCGATAGTTTCCAGGATCCATTGAGGCAGTTTGTTCTAAGTAGTGGGGATATTTGTAGCATTTCCATATTCAGGCTTGTATTTGGGCCTAGTGTTTGTGGAGGCTGTGTGTCTGAGCACATATTCAGGGACATCTTGGTTTAGCCAAAGCCATCAGGCATTTCAGTGAGAGAGAATTGTTTGAGGTCATTGGCTGACTGAGGTCACCTGGACTACAGCTTAGACTAAGCACCTCATTGGTTCTTTTGAGATTTCTCTCTTAAAAGCTGTCTCAGGTTTCAACTTTCTGTTACCTAAGAAGTTCAGTTGTGAGTGTTCTGCCATTTCACACTGAGCTGATAGAAGGAAAGACACTGAGGAAACTCGGAGCTATAATATATAACATTAAGTATCCCGTTTTTTGTTTATTTTGTTCTTTATTTCTTTGTTATTTATAGCACTTTGTGTACTGTGTATTTTTCTAGCTAGTTTCACTGTGTGTGAGGTATTAACTGGAAATTGTCCACATTTATTAAGCATCTGTTGGGTTGTTTGTCTCTGATAACATGTTGCAGTTAAACTCTTTTTCCTAGAGGCTCCTTTAGCTGTTTAAAACTTTCATTTAAAGGCTCACTGCTGCTTTTCATCTGTGAGAAACATTTCTGCAGTTTGTTTCCCACCCTCCCTCTGTGTTGGTATAGTGTTTTTATAGTTGGTGGCTTTGCAGTTGCCCACCCCTAGTGTAAATTTGATCTGGGACCCTCCTCCCAGTCTAGTGTCATTACCTCATTCTACCCAGTACAGGGAGAACATTTAAAAAGGCCAATCAGCTTAGTTTCTGCTACTCCTTTCTCTCTTTCCTTTCTCTCTTTCCACTTAAAAAAAAATGTTATCTGCTTTTACTGTATTTGTGTTTCTTCCTACTTTATTTTGCTTTTGTGTCATCTTAAAAGTACTCAATTGTATTTATTACTGCTTGGTGTAACTCATTCTAAGCCTTTTAGTTTAAGCACTTGGGCTTCAGACCAGTTGTTTTACATTAAGAAGGTTTGTGGTCTGCACTGTAGTGGCAGAACAGGTAGCTTACATCCTTCTAAGTTGGGAACTGCTGATTGAGGGCTCAGTGTCTGTTATTCTAAAAGTGTATTAATTCTGGTTTAAGCACTTGGGCTTCAGGCCAGTTATTTTACATTAAGAGGGTTCATGGTCTGCACTCTTGTGGGAGGAGAGGCTGGACTCTGCCCTTCTGAGCTGGGAATTTCTGGTTAAAGGCTTATAGTGCCTGCATATTTGAACTGCTTCTTACTGAAATTGGTACACCTTGTTTGCTGTAGCATAGACTAGATCCAGGCCTGCTGAATCTAGCTTTGTTTGTATAACTTGAGCACTAATCCAGGCATTCTTTAAAGTATTCAATTGTATTTATAACTGCTTGGTAGCAACTTGATTAAAGTGCAGCTATCATTCTAAGTCTTTTGGATTAAGCACTTGGGCTTCAGACCAGTTGTTTTACATTAGGAAGGTTTGTGGCCTGCACTGTGGTGGCAGGACAGGTAGCTTACATCCTTCTAAGTTGGGAACTGCTGATTGAGGGCTCAGTGTCTGTTATTCTAAAAGTGTATTAGTTCTGGTTTAAGCACTTGGGCTTCAGGCCAGTTATTTTACATTAAGAAGGTTTGTGGTCTGCACTCTTGTGGGAGGAGAGGCTGGACTCTGCCCTTCTGAGCTGGGAATTTCTGGTTAAAGGCTTATAGTGCCTGCATATTTTAACTGTTTCTTACTGAAATTGGTACACCTTGTTTGCTGTAGCATAGACTAGATCCAGGTCTGCTGAATCTAGCTTTGTTTGTATGCTTGTTTGTTTGCTTGTTATTTCCCTGAAACGCTAATTCCACCTAAAACGTGACTTTTCAGTGCTTCTGTGGATCCCTAGTGATATCTGCATTGCTTACTGTACTTATTTCCTTGTTTCACTTGAAAGAAAGTTAGTGTTTGTCGTTTTTGCATTTAAGTTACCTGTAACACATTGCATTTAAGTTACCTGGCACTTGCTCACTAAGTCAGCACTAAAAAATTAAAAGCACTACACCCTCACAAACTCCCCTTGAGTACCTTGTTCCCCATTGGCCCTTTTTTCAATTATAAAGGAATTCCCAATACTATTCTAGCATGTCCAAAGGTCAGTTGTCAATCTCCTCTCCGGTCCAGCTGGTGAATCTGGGAATCTTGAGGCAATGTTACAACTGCCTCATGTACACAGACAACCCTCTCCTCCTCCCAACAAATTCCAACACATGTAAGAGATGCAACCATATAGCCAAACTGGAGGCTAAGCTCTCTCAACTCAGTACTGGCATAACCAGTCAGGAGGAGAAGGAAACCACACTCACTACAATTCCAGTCTCACATAGACCTACCATGACAGCAAACCAAACACATAAACACACAAAAACATACTCGGAGGCTCTAAATAAAAATCTGCCTAAGCAGCAGAGACCTTCAAAGCAGACACCCAAGCAACCGCTACCCCAAAACAAAATACGTGCAACGCATAGCTCACAAAGCCAGTGTGCTGAACAGTCACAGCCCTTAAGGCTAAACAACACACCTGATACACTTGTAATAGGTGACTCTATCGTCAGGCACACTGACGTCCCGCTCACCAGGCTGAACAAGGAGAAGGTCACAGTGAGCTGCCTGTCGGGCACTAGGATCCACCACATAATACAAGCACTCAGGTCACTCCAAGGCAAGTACAAATATGACTCAATCATTGTCCATGCTGGTGTGAATGACCTGAGACATACCTCCCTGGACTACATGAAAAGAGACATATCCATGTAAGGATATTTTGTCGATAGCTGTACTATCATGCAAATCCATTATTTTACCAGTATGTTAAACAATCTAAGCTACAGTTTTCTTAATTTATGGGCAACATTTCTGTATTTAATGCTGTAAATTTATGTAAACATTGAATTTGTGGAGCTTTCCTCCCTGAGCCTTATCTGAAAATGAACGTTCCCATCCACCAATCAATCAATCAGTTATTGCTAACAGGGCCAAATGCTTACTTCATATCAAAATACAAAAGCTATTATTTTTCCCACGCAGACTTGCATTCCCTAATCATATTTCTTGGTTGATCCCTGAAATTCAGAAACATGTCTTACACAACCATGCAAGGGTTACCATGGAGATGCTGAGAGGTGAGATGTGGCTTAAATGTTATCAGTTAAGAAGGAATGCCATGCCCGGAGCATTAATTAATCAAGAAATCTGCTTGTCTAAATGCCAGTGCCTGCAGTGAGAGACTTGTTTTCATGATTACAGAAGCATTGATCAGCAGTAGCATGCATGTTCCATGCATAGGAGTATGAGCATACACCAGTGCAACTTAGTGATACTATGAGAATAGCTACGCACCACAGTAAGTGACTTCAAAAACTACAGTTTTAGTCACTGTCCACTCAGGTCTATATTTAATGCATTTTAGCATGTAGCTATACTTGGTATGTTTGTTTCCTCATAGGTCTTACACAATTTCCCATCACAGCATTTTTGAATTTGATCTTTGCCACCAAAATAACATCTCTCTGGCTGCCTGGAATGGCAGAATACATAACGTCTGTCCCTAGCTGTAATACACTTGGAATTTTGTAACTTTGTTGTCCATTAATTTGCAGCTTGTAATGCAGCCCAACCCTAGTCTAAAAAGCATACTTATCAAAAACTGTATAATTTGTTTCTGATGTCTTTATTTGTCTATGTACAGTAAACAAGCTATCCTGATTTTTAAAGCAAATGCCAACTAGTTATGCTCTAACATTTATGAGGGCTGTCCTTCTGCAGGCCTTATAACAGTGCTACTAAACATGACTCTTTAGTAAAGCATTAATATCTGCAAAGAATGAAAAATGGACCTCATTTTTTCTGAGGAGTACAGATGATGTCTCAGAAGCACTAGCTGCTACTTTCACCTTCAGCAACTGCTGGCTCCGGATATTATTGTTATGGTGACCATATTGGCCTGCCTGGCACTGCTAGACAAAGGTATTTTTGCAATGTCCCCATATATCTCATCAGACACTCTGTCCATAACTGTTGACAAAAGGATGCTTTCTTTCACTTGAGGAATGGAACTTCCTCCAAACTAAATAATCCTGAATATGATAAGCTATATGACTTTACTCTCCCTCAGATGTGTCCACACAGTCTGTGTTCTCTAAAGGGGCCACCATCTTCTCTACACCAGAGAAAAATACACATTCAGATAGTACAATAGTGTGATCTCCTTGGTGTCAGCCCAAGTTACTTTTAGTCACTATAAAAAACATTTTGGATGTCATCTAAAAAATAAATCATAGACATAGTTATACAAAACAAGTCATTCAAAACAATTGCATAAATAGTAATTGCAGAGTTGTAAATAAGCAAATGCAAAATCATTGCAATAACATACTCATTTAAATAAGCAAATGCAACAATACAATATTTGCATATCAGGTTGCATATCTTAAGGACTTAAAAACATCTCATCAGAAAGCAATTGGACTAGTATGGTTGTTAGACAAAGAGCTGTATATATCATTAAAAATATTTTCTTAGTCTAACCTTGAGCAGCTCATGGCAAGGGCATAGTGAATTCTGAGGAAATTAAATTAGTTAGGTGAACACAGTTTTCTCACATTTGTGCAATACTTTGAGATGGACAGTGTAGGCTTAATAGGTTTACACAGAGAATTGTTAAGAAGTAGGCTGCACATGGCCCTGTCTGTACTCATTCATAGCAACTCTGTATCAGCATTGACGTTATACTACACTTTCAGCTCACCCAAGAAATTGACCATATATCTTCTCAAACAAAACGTGCTCTAACCATTCTCACAGCGTGAAATGTCTTACTTGTGCTGGTCCAGGGAAGGAAGAGGTAAGAACAGTGTACACAATGGGAAGAACTTTCAGAGATCAGGAAAGAACACCACCACCCCTCCCCCCAAAGTGACAGAATTTAATATACTGTACTTCCACAAATGTACAGCATCTCATGTGTTCTTTAGTATAAATAACATCACATTCTGTGTCTGTTTAGAGACATGGACATCCCATGTATGGCTGGATGAAACCTCAGGGTTAGTTAGTCATTTAATAAGAATAGGAAGTACTGTGCTACTGCTAGTTAAATCATGGTGTAAATACTGCTAGGATAAGTGCCATGGGAAAGGAAGTTGTAGGATTATGATGTAATTGATCTGACTGACTGTCAAAAAGGATGATACCATTTCCGTGGCTGGGAGTAGTATGCAGACCATCCACCAGTCTTTCAAAATTAGGTAGAGGAGCAAACTAGAATGATGGCTGGGAGGTGCAGTATGCTTTGAGGTGATTTAAGTCCACCTGAAGTAGACTAGTGTATTACAAGTAATTTCATTACAAAGAATAATGTGTGGAAAATCTGATCATTCACCTTGTGGTTCAAGGTACCAAGGTAAAACAGCTCCGGGATCTAGCATTCACTATTGTTTAGGAGATTCTGGAATCCTGGGTGGAGGATCCTCTTGGTGTGAGTGCCCACTGCATTGCATGACTGTGAATTAAGTCCTAGGTGTCATGTTCTGAAACATGGACTGGCACGTTAAGTTTAATGGTGTGCTTTAATGATATGGAGAAGTTCCTTCATTTTATATCATGGTGCAGAGGTGGAATGTCATTCAAAGCAGGGGGCAGTAGAGACATTATCAGAGCCTATGGGACATGGACCAAGAAGCTATGAAGGGTGATCATATAGATGAAGTGAATGTTGAAAAGCAATATAGTGACATTACAATATCTGTAAGGACAGGGGGAATACAGAGTCTAAAATTCAAAGAAGGGTAGGGGCACAGCCAAGGATGCTTGGCAATGAAAGCCTTAATGGAACTCTGATTATCATTGTGTACCAAGATGATTACTAGATGTTTCACAGGTATGTGAAGGATGGCAAGAAGTAGCAAGTTAGCAGGTGGTTGCTGTTAAGATCTTAAACTAGATGGCATTAATAAACTGAAAGAAATAAGCTGAAACATTATCAAGTTCCATGCACAAGGAAGAAGGACAGAATGGTGTATGCTGATGTAGGATGGTATGGGCAATGTTTGTACACAGATAGGGAGGATTAACATGGATACAGTTTTGAGTAATCTGCCTTACCTGAAGTTTAATGAGTGACACATACAAAACTGGCTTATTCTGAGGAAGGATGCAGATGTTGTATCAGGAATCTTATATGCAAGCATCCGGTACCATTAAAACACTGGATTACCCATGTCATACACAAACGGACCATTAAAGTGGAGCTAAAATCTCCCAGCTTGTCAGTTAGTCCTCAGTTTTTGACTAAGTGATGGACATCATATTAAAGTAGAGGTTAATACCCATGCTACACAGTAAAGGACCATTAAAAAGGAGCTAAAATCTTCCAGCTCGTCAGTTTGTCCTCAGTTTTTGACTAAGTGATGAACAGCATGCTAAAGCACAGGTTAATGCCACTGCTTCACAACATCTAGGTATAAGACCAAAACAGTATGAATTCAGAGTGGACAGATCATAATAGATGAAACTGTTACAATGTTATGACTAAGTCAAAGGGAAGTGAGATAAGGAGTGCAGTAGAAGTGTCAGAAGCTTATATGTTTTTGGCCCTCCTTGTGATCTTTTGGCCCCTTTGCTCCC